>NW_027480651.1:300000-598141 GCF_051401765.1 Calliopsis andreniformis
AGGATTGAGGATTGAGAATTGAGGATTGAGGATTGAAGTTTGAGGATTTAGGATTGAGGATTGAGGATTGAGGATGAGGGCTGAGGGTTGAGGATTGAGGTTTGATGACTGAGGATTGAGGATTGAGGATTGAGGATTGAGGATTGAGGATTGAGGATTGAATATTGAGTATTGAGGATTGAAGATTGAGGATTGAGGATTGAGGATTGAGGATTGAGGATTGAGGATTGAGGATTGGGGATTGAGGATTGACGATTGAGGACTGAGCGTTGAGGGCTGAGTGATGAGAATTGATGTTTGTGGATTGAGATTTGAAGATTGAAGAATGGGGATTGAGTATTGAAAACAGAGAATTGAGGTTATTCTATTGAGGTTTGAGGATTGACTATTGATTGTTGAGGACTGAGGGCTGAAGATTGAGGATTCAGGATTGAGGATTCGTGATTGAGGTTTGAGGACTGAGGATTGAGGGTTGAGGATTGAAAGTTGAGGGTTGACGATTGAGGATTGAGGATTGAGGATGGAGGATTGAAGAGAGAGGACTGAGTGTTGAGGATTGAGTGTTGAGAATTGATGTTTGAGGATTGAGATTTGATTATTGAAAATTGTGGATTGAGTATTGAACCATGGGAATTCAGGATACTCTATTGAGTATTGAGAATTGAGGATTGATGTTTGAGTATTGAGGATTGATGGTTGAGGGTTGTGTGTTGAATATTGAGGATGGAGGATTGAGGATTGAGGATTGAGGATTGAGGATTGAAGATTGAGTATTGAGGGTTGAAGATTGAGGATTGAGGATTGAGGATTGAGGATGGAGGATGAGGGCTGAGGGTTGAGGATTGAGGTTTGAGTATTGAATCCTGAGAATTCAGGATATTCTGTTGAGTATTGGGAATTGAGGATTGATGGTTGGGTATTGAGGATTGAGGATTGAGGATTGACGATTGAGTATTGAAGATTGAGGATTGATGATTGAGGATTGAGGATTCTGGATTGAAGATTGAGGACTGGGTATTGAGGATTGAAGAATGAGGATTGAGGATTGAGGATAGAAGATTGAGGATTGAGGATTGAGGATTGAGGACTGAAGGTTGAGTATTGAGGATTGAAGATTGAGGATTGGGGATTGAGAATTGAGGATTGAGGATTGAAGATTGAGGATTGGGGACTGAGTGTTGAGGGTTGAGTGATGAGAATTGATGTTTGTGGATAGAGATTTGAAGATTGCGGATTGAGTATTGCGTATGGAAAACTCTGAACTGAGGATATTCTATTGAGGATTGAGGATTGACAACTGATTGTTGAGGACTGAGGGCTGAAGATTGAGGTTTCAGGTTTGAGGATTCAGGATTGTGGTTTGAGGACTGAGGATTGAGGTTTGAGGATTGAGGATTGAGGATTGAGGATTGAGGATTGAGGATTAAGGATTGAGGATTGAGGATTGAGGATTGAGGATTGAAGATTGAATAATGATGATTGAAGATTGAGGATTGAGGATTGAGGGTTGTGGATTGAGGACGAGGTCTGATGGTTGAGTATTGATGTTTGAGGTCTGACGATTGAGGATTGAGGATTGAGAATTGAGGATTGAGGATTGAGGATTGACGATTGAGGATTGAGGACTGAGGATTGATGATTGAGGATTGAAGATTGAGTATTGAGGATTGAAGATTGACTATCGAGGATTGAGGATTGAGGATTGAGGATTGAAGATTGAGGATTGGGGATTGAGGATTGACGATTGAGGATTGAGTAATGACGATTAAGGATTGAGGATTGAGGATTGAACATTGAGGATAGAGGATTGAGGATCGAGGATTGAAGGTTGAGGATTGAGCATTGAGGATTGAAGATTGAGTATTGAGGATTGAAGATTGATGATTGAGTGTTGAGGATTGAAGATTAAGGATTGAGGATTGAGGATTGAGGATTGAGGATTGAGGATTGAAGATTGAGGATTGGGGACTGAGTGTTAGAGGGTTGAGTGATGAGAATTGATGACTGTGGATAGAGATTTGAAGATTGCAGATTGAGTATTGAGTATTGAAAACTGTGAATTGATGATATTCTATTCAGGATTGAGGATTGATAACTGATTGTTGAGGACTGAGGGCTGAAGACTGAGGATTCAGGATTGAGGATTCAGGATTGAGGTTTGAGGACTGAGAATTGATGATTGAGGATTGTGGATTGAGGATTGAGAATTGAAGATTGAGGGTTGAGCATTGAGGGTTGTGGATTGAGGACGAGGACTGAGGGTTGAGTATTGATGCTTGAGGTCTGAGGATTGAGGATTGAGAATTGAGGATTGAGGATTGAGGATTGAAGATTGAGGATTGGGTATTGATGACTGAAGAATGAGGATTGAGGATTGAGGATTGAGGATTGAGGATTGAAGATTGAGTATTGAGGATTGAAGTTTGAGAATTGAGGATTGAGTATTCAAGATTGAGGATTTGGCACTGAGGGTTGAAGATTGAGGATTGACTATTGAGGATTGAGGATTGAGGATTGAGGATTGAAGATTGAGTATTGAGGATGGAAGATTGACGATTGAGGATTGAGGATTGAGGATTGAGGATTGAGTGTTGAGGATAGAGGATTGAGGATTGAAGATTGAGTATTGAGGATTGAAGATTGAGGATTGAGGATTGAAGATTGATGATTGAGTGTTGAGGATTGAAGATTGAGGAATGAGGATTGAGGATTGAGGATTGAGGATTGAGGATTGAAGATTGAGGATTGGGGATTGAAGATTGAGTATTGAGGATTCAAGATTGAGGATTGAGGATTGAGGGTTGAGGATTGAGGATTGAGGATTGCGGATTGAGGATTGAAGATTGAGTATTGAGGATTGAATATTGAGGATTGTGGATTGAGGATTGAGGATTGAGGATTGAAAATTAAGGATTGGGGATTGAGGATTGACGATTGAGGATTGAGTATTGAGGATTAAGAATTGAGGATTGAGGATTGAGGATTGAAGATAGAGGATTGGGGACTGAGAGCTGAGGGTTGAGTGATGAGAATTGATGTTTGTGGATAGAGATTTAAAGATTGCAGATTGAGTATTGAGTATTGAAAACTGTGAATTGATGATATTCTATTGAGGATTGAGAATTGACAACTGATTGTTGAGGACTTAGGTCTGAAGATTGAGGATTCAGGATTGAGGATTCAGGATTGAGGTGATGAGGACTGAGGATTGAGGATTGGGTATTGCGCATTGAGCACTGAGGATTGAGGATTGAGGATTGAGGACTGAGGATTGAGGACTGAAGATTGAATATTGATGATTGAAGGTTGAGGATTGAGGATTGAGGGCTGTAGATTTAGGACGAGGACTGAGGGTTGAGTATTGATGTTTGAGGTCTGAGGATTGGGGATTGAGGATTGAGAATTGAGGACTGAGGATTGAGGATTCAAGATTGAGGATTGGGTATTGAGGATTGAAGAATGAGGATTGAGGATTGAGGATTGAGGATTGAGGATTGAAGATTGAGTATTGAGGATTGAAGATTGAGGATTGAGGAATGAGGGTTGAGGATTGAGGATTGAGGATTGAGGATTGACGATTGAAGATTGAGTATTGAGGATTGAATATTGAGGATTGTGGATTGGGGATTGAGGATTGAGGATTGAAGATTAAGGATTGGGGATTGAGGATTGACGATTGAGGATTGAGTATTGAGGACTAAGAATTGAGTGTTGAGGATTGAGGATTGAAGATACAGTATTGAGGATTGAAGATTGAGGATTGAGGATTGAGGATTGAGGATTGAGGATTGACTATGAGGGCTGAGGGTTGAGGATTGATGTTTGAGGACTGAGGACTGAGGATTGAGGATTGAGAATTGAGGATTCAGGATTGAGGATTGAAGATTGAGGATTGAGGATTTAGGATTGAAGATTGAGGACTGGGTATTGAGGATTGAAGAATGAGGATTGAGGATTGAGGATAGAAGATGGAGGATTGAGGATTGAGGATTGAGGATTGAAGATTGAGTATTGAGGATTGAAGATTGAGGATTGGGGATTGAGGATTGAGGATTGACGATTGAAGATTCAGTATTGAGGATTGAAGATTGAGTATTGAGAATTGAGGATTGAGGATTGACTATGAGGGCTAAGGGTTGAGGATTGCGGTTTGAGGACTGAGGACTGGGGATTGAGGATTGAGAATTGAGGATTGAGGATTTAGGATTGAAGATTGAGGACTGGGTATTGAGGATTGAAGAATGAGGATTGAGGATTGAGGATAGAAGATTGAGGATTGAGGATTGAGTATTGAGGATTGAAGATTGAGTATTGAGGATTGAAGATTGAGGATTGAGGATTGAGGATCGAGGATTGAAGGTTGAGGATTGAGCATTGAGGATTGAAGATTGAGTATTGAGGATTGAAGATTGATGATTGAGTGTTGAGGATTGAAGATTGAGGATTGAGGATTGAGGATTGAGGATTGAGGATTGAGGATTGAAGATTGAGGATTGGGGATTGAAGATTGAGTATTGAGGATTCAAGATTGAGGATTGAGGATTGAGGATTGAGGATTGAGGATTGAGGATTGCGGATTGAGGATTGAAGATTGAGTATTGAGGATTGAATATTGAGGATTGTGGATTGAGGATTGAGGATTGAGGATTGAAAATTAAGGATTGGGGATTGAGGATTGACGATTGAGGATTGAGTATTGAGGATTAAGAATTGAGGATTGAGGATTGAGGATTGAAGATTGAGGATTGGGGACTGAGAGCTGAGGGTTGAGTGATGAGAATTGATGCTTGTGGATAGAGATTTAAAGATTGCAGATTGAGTATTGAGTATTGAAAACTGTGAATTGATGATATTCTATTGAAGATTGAGAATTGACAACTGATTGTTGAGGACTTAGGTCTGAAGATTGAGGATTCAGGATTGAGGATTCAGGATTGAGGTGATGAGGACTGAGGATTGAGGATTGGGTATTGCGCATTGAGCATTGAGGATTGAGGATTGAGGATTGAGGATTGAGGATTGAGGATTGAGGATTGAGGATTGAAGATTGAATATTGATGATTGAAGATTGAGGATTGAGGATTGAGGATTGACGATTGAGGATTGAGAATTGAGGATTGAGGATTGACGATTGAAGATTCAGTATTGAGGATTGAAGATTGAGTATTGAGAATTGAGGATTGAGGATTGACTATGAGGGCTAAGGGTTGAGGATTGCGGTTTGAGGACTGAGGACTGGGGATTGAGGATTGAGAATTGAGGATTGAGGATTTAGGATTGAAGATTGAGGACTGGGTATTGAGGATTGAAGAATGAGGATTGAGGATTGAGGATAGAGGATTGAGGATTGAGGATTGAGGATTGAGGATTGCAGATTGAGTATTGAGGATTGAAGATTGAGGATTGAGGATTGAGGATTCAGGATTGAGGTTTGAGGACTGAGGATTGAGGGTTGAGGATTGAGGATTGAGGATTGACGCTTGAGGATTGATGGTTGAGGATGGAGGATTGAAGAGAGAGGACTGAGTGCTGAGGATTGAGTGTTGAGAATTGATGTTTGAGGATTGAGATTTGATTATTGAATATTGTGGATTGAGTATTGAACCATGAGAATTCAGGATATTCTATTGAGTATTGAGAATTGAGTATTGACGGTTGAGTATTAAGGATTGATGGTTGAGGGTTGTGTGTTGAATATTGAGGATTGAGGATTGAGGACAGAAGATTGAGGATTGAAGATTTAGAATTGACGATTGAAGACTGAGGATTGAGGATTGAGTGTTGAGGATTGAGGACGTGGTCTGACGGCTGAGGATTGAGGTTTGTGGATTGAGGATTGAGGATTGAGGATTGAGGATTGAGGATTGAGGATTGAAGATTGAGTATTGAGGATTGAAGTTTGAGAATTGAGGATTGAGTATTCAAGATTGAGGATTTGGCACTGAGGGTTGAAGATTGAGGATTGACTATTGAGGATTGAGGATTGAGGATTGAGGATTGAAGATTGAGTATTGAGGATGGAAGATTGACGATTGAGGATTGAGGATTGAGGATTGAGTGTTGAGGATAGAGGATTGAGGATTGAAGATTGAGTATTGAGGATTGAAGATTGAGGATTGAGGATTGAGGAATGAGAATTGAGGATTGAAGATTGAGTATTGAGGATAGAAGATTGACGATTGAGGATTGATGGTTGAGGATTGAGGATTGAGGATTGTGGATTGAGTATTCAAGATTGAGGATTTGGCACTGAGGGTTGAAGATTGAGGATTGACTATTGAGGGTTGAGGATTGAGGATTGAGGATTGAGGATTGAATATTGAGGATTGGGTATTGAGGATTGAAGAATGAGGATTGGGGGTTGAGGATTGAGGATTGAGGATTGAAGATTGAGTATTGAGGTTGGAAGATTGACGATTGAGGATTGAGGATTGAGGATTGAGTGTTGAGGATAGAGGATTGAGGATTGAAGATTGAGTATTGAGGATTGAAGATTGAGGATTGAGGATTGAGGAATGAGGATTGAGGATTGAAGATTGAGTAATGAGGATAGAAGATTGACGATTGAGGATTGATGGTTGAGGATTGAGGATTGAGGATTGTGGATTGAGGATTGAGGGTTGAGGATTGAAGATTGAGGATTGAGGATTGAAGGTTGAGTATTGATGATTGAGCATTGAGGATTGAAGATTGAGGACTCGGGATTGAGGATTGAAGATTGAGGATTAAGGATTGAGTATTGAGGATTGAGGATTGAGGATTGAGGATTGAGTATTGAAGATTGAGTATTCATGACTGAGGATTGAGGATTGAGGATTGAGGATTGAGGATTGAGGATTGAGGATTGAAGATTGAGGACTGAGTGTTGAGGATTGAGGATTGATGCTTGAGTGTTGAAGATTGAGGATTGGTGATTGAGGATTGGGGATTGAGGATTGAGGATTGAGGATTGAGGATTCAAGATTGAGGATTGAGGATTGAGAATTGAGTGTTGAGGGTTGAGTGATGAGAATTGATGTTTGTGGATGGAGACTTGATGATTGAAGATTGAGGTTTGAGTATTGAAAGCTGAGAATTCAGGATATTCCATTGAGTATTGAGAATTGAGGATTGATGATTGAGTATTGAGGATTGATGTTTGAGGGTTGTGTATTGAATATTGAGGATTGAGGATTGAGGATTGAGGATTGAGGATTGAGGATTGAAGATTGAGTGTTGAGGATTGAAGATTGAGGATTGAGGGTTGAGGATTGAAGAGAGAGAACTGAGTGTTGAGGATTGAGTATTGAGAATTGATGTTTGGGGATTGAGATTTGATTATTGAATATTGCGGATTGAGTATTGAACCATGACAATTCAGGATATTCTATTGAGTATTGAGAACTGAGGATTGATGGTTGAGTATTGAGGAATGATGGTTGAGGGTTGTGCGTTGAATATTGAGGATTGAGGATTGAGGATTGAGGATTGAGGATTGAGGATTGAGGATTGAAGATTGAGTATTGATGATTGAAGATTGAGTATTGAGGATTGAGTATTAAGGATTGAGGATTGAAGATTGAGTATTGAGGATTGAAGATTGAGGATTGAGGATTGAGGATTGAGGATTGAGGATTGAGGATTGAGTATTGAAGATTGAGTATTGAGGATTGAAGATTGAGGATTGGGGATTGAGGACTGAGGATTGAGGATTGAAGATTGAGGATTGGGGACTGAGTGTTGAGGGTTGAGTGATGAGAATTGATGTTTGTGGATAGAGATTTGAAGATTGCGGATTGAGTAGTGCGTATGGAAAACTCTGAACTGAGGATATTCTATTGAGGATTGAGGATTGACAACTGATTGTTGAGGACTGAGGGCTGAAGATTGAGGTTTCAGGATTGAGGATTCAGGATTGTGGTTTGAGGACTGAGGATTGAGGTTTGAGGATTGAGGATTGAGGATTGAGGATTGAGGATTGAGGATTGAGGATGGAGGATTGAGGATTGAGGATTGAGGATTGAGGATTGAAGATTGAATAATGATGATTGAAGATTGAGGATTGAGGATTGAGGGTTGTGGATTGAGGACGAGGTCTGACGGTTGAGTATTGATGTTTGAGGTCTGAGGATTGAGGATTGAGGATTGAGAATTGAGGATTGAGGATTGAGGATTGACGATTGAGGATTGAGGACTGAGGATTGATGATTGAGGGTTGAAGATTGAGTATTGAGGATTGAAGATTGACTATCGAGGATTGAGGATTGAGGATTGAGGATTGAAGATTGAGGATTGGGGATTGAGGATTGACGATTGAGGATTGAGTAATGACGATTAAGGATTGAGGATTGAGGATTGAACATTGAGGATTGAGGATTGAGGATTGAGGATCGAGGATTGAAGGTTGAGGATTGAGCATTGAGGATTGAAGATTGAGTATTGAGGATTGAAGATTGATGATTGAGTGTTGAGGATTGAAGATTGAGGATTGAGGATTGAGGATTGAGGGTTGAGGATTGAGGATTGAAGATTGAGGATTGGGGACTGAGTGTTAGAGGGTTGAGTGATGAGAATTGATGACTGTGGATAGAGATTTGAAGATTGCAGATTGAGTATTGAGTATTGAAACCTGTGAATTGATGATATTCTATTCAGGATTGAGGATTGATAACTGATTGTTGAGGACTGAGGGCTGAAGACTGAGGATTCAGGATTGAGGATTCAGGATTGAGGTTTGAGGACTGAGGATTGATGATTGAGGATTGTGGATTGAGGATTGAGTATTGAAGATTGAGGGTTGAGCATTGAGGGTTGTGGATTGAGGACGAGGACTGAGGGTTGAGTAATGATGCTTGAGGTCTGAGGATTGAGGATTGAGGATTGAGAATTGAGGATTGAGGATTGAGGATTGAAGACTGAGGATTGGGTATTGATGACTGAAGAATGAGGATTGAGGATTGAGGATTGAGGATTGAGGATTGAAGATTGAGTATTGAGGATTGAGTATTCAAGATTAAGGATTGGGGATTGAGGATTGACGATTGAGGATTGAGTATTGAGGACTAAGAATTGAGTGTTGAGGATTGAGGATTGAAGATACAGTATTGAGGATTGAAGATTGAGGACTGAGGATTGAGGATTGAGGATTGAGGATTGACTATGAGTGCTGAGGGTTGAGGATTGATGTTTGAGGACTGAGGACTGAGGATTGAGGATTGAGAATTGAGGATTCAGGATTGAGGATTGAAGATTGAGGATTGAGGATTTAGGATTGAAGATTGAGGACTGGGTATTGAGGATTGAAGAATGAGGATTGAGGATTGAGGATAGAAGATGGAGGATTGAGGATTGAGGATTGAGGATTGAAGATTGAGTATTGAAGATTGAAGATTGAGGATTGGGGATTGAGGATTGAGGATTGACGATTGAAGATTCAGTATTGAGGATTGAAGATTGAGTATTGAGAATTGAGGATTGAGGATTGACTATGAGGGCTAAGGGTTGAGGATTGCGGTTTGAGGACTGAGGACTGGGGATTGAGGATTGAGAATTGAGGATTGAGGATTTAGGATTGAAGATTGAGGATTGAGTAATGACGATTAAGGATTGAGGATTGAGGATTGAACATTGAGGATTGAGGATTGTGGATTGAAGATTGAGGATTGGGTATTGAGGATTGAACATTGAGGATTGAGGATTGAGGATCGAGGATTGAAGGTTGAGGATTGAGCATTGAGGATTGAAGATTGAGTATTGAGGATTGAAGATTGATGATTGAGTGTTGAGGATTGAAGATTGAGGATTGAGGATTGAGGATTGAGGATTGAGGATTGAGGATTGAAGATTGAGGATTGGGGATTGAAGATTGAGTATTGAGGATTCAAGATTGAGGATTGAGGATTGAGGATTGAGGATTGAGGATTGAGGATTGCGGATTGAGGATTGAAGATTGAGTATTGAGGATTGAATATTGAGGATTGTGGATTGAGGATTGAGGATTGAGGATTGAAAATTAAGGATTGGGGATTGAGGATTGACGATTGAGGATTGAGTATTGAGGATTAAGAATTGAGGATTGAGGATTGAGGATTGAAGATTGAGGATTGGGGACTGAGAGCTGAGGGTTGAGTGATGAGAATTGATGCTTGTGGATAGAGATTTAAAGATTGCAGATTGAGTATTGAGTATTGAAAACTGTGAATTGATGATATTCTATTGAAGATTGAGAATTGACAACTGATTGTTGAGGACTTAGGTCTGAAGATTGAGGATTCGGGATTGAGGATTCAGGATTGAGGTGATGAGGACTGAGTATTGAGGATTGAGGATTGAAGATTGAGTATTGAGGATTGAAGATTGAGGATTGAGGATTGAGGATTGAGGATTGAGGATTGAGGATTGAAGATTGAGGATTGAGGATTGAGGGCTGTGGATTTAGGACGAGGACTGAGGGTTGAGTATTGATGTTTGAGGTCTGAGGATTGAGGATTGAGGATCGAGAATTGAGAATTGAGGATTCAGGATTGAGGATTGAAGATTGAGGATTGGGTATTGAGGATTGAAGAATGAGGATTGAGGATTCAGGATTGAGGATTCAGGGTTGAGGTTTGAGGACTGAGGATTGAGGATTGGGTATTGCGGATTGAGCATTGAGGATTGAGGATTGAGGATTGAGGACTGAGGATTGAGGACTGAAGATTGAATATTGATGATTGAAGATTGTGGATTGAGGATTGAGGGCTGTGGATTGAGGACGAGGACTGAGGGTTGAGTATTGATGTCTGAGGTCTGAGGATTGAGGATTGAGGATTGAGAGCTGAGGATTGAGGATTGAGGATTCAAGATTGAGGATTGGGTATTGAGGATTGAAGAATGAGGATTGAGGATTGAGGATTGAGGATTGAGGATTGAAGATTGAGTATTGAGGATTGAAGTTTGAGGATTGAGGAATGAGGATTGAGGATTGAGGATTGAGGATTGAGGATTGAGGATTGAGGATTGAAGATTAAGGATTGGGGATTGAGGATTGACGATTGAGGATTGAGTATTGAGGATTAAGAATTGAGGATTGAGGATTGAGGATTGAAGATTCAGTATTGAGGATTGAAGATTGAGGGTTGAGGATTGAGGATTGAGGATTGACTATGAGGGCTGAGGGTTGAGGATTGAGGTTTGAGGACTGAGGCCTGAGGATTGAGGATTGAGAATTGAGGATTCAGGATTGAGGATTGAAGATTGAGGATTGGGTATTGAGGATTGAAGAATGAGGATTGAGGATTGAGTATTGAGGATTGAGGATTGAGGATTGAAGATTGAGGATTGGGGACTGAGAGCTGAGGGTTGAGTGATGAGAATTGATGTTTGTGGATAGAGATTTGAAGATTGCAGATTGAGTACTGCGTATGGAAAACTCCGAACAGAGGATATTCTATGGAGGATTGAGGATTGATCACTGATTGTTGAGGACAGGGCGCTGAAGATTGAGGATTCAGGATTGAGGATTCATGATTGTGGTTTGAGGACTGGGGATTGAGGACTGAGGATTGAGGATTGAGGATTGAGGATTGAGGATTGAGGATTGAAGATTGAGGATTGGGTATTGAGGATTGGCCATTGAGGGTTGAGGATTGAGGATTGAGGATTGGGGATTGAGGATTGAAGATTGAATATTGATGATAGAAGATTGAGGATTGAGGATTGAGGATTGAGGATTGACGATTGAGGACTGAGTATTGAGGATTGAGAATTGAGGATTGAGGATTGACGATTGAAGATTCAGTATTGAGGATTGAAGATTGAGTATTGAGAATTGAGGATTGAGGATTGAGGATTGCAGATTGAGTATTGAGGATTGAAGATTGAGGATTGGGGATTGAGGATTGAGGATTCAGGATTGAGGTTTGAGGACTAAGGATTGAGGGTTGAGGATTGAGGATTGAGGATTGACGCTTGAGGATTGATGGTTGAGGATGGAGGATTGAAGAGAGAGGACTGAGTGCTGAGGATTGAGTGTTGAGAATTGATGTTTGAGGATTGAGATTTGATTATTGAATATTGTGGATTGAGTATTGAACCATGAGAATTCAGGATATTCTATTGAGTATTGAGAATTGAGTATTGACGGTTGAGTATTAAGGATTGATGGTTGAGGGTTGTGTGTTGAATATTGAGGATTGAGGATTGAGGACAGAAGATTGAGGATTGAAGATTTAGAATTGACGATTGAAGACTGAGGATTGAGGATTGAGTGTTGAGGATTGAGGACGAGGTCTGACGGCTGAGGATTGAGGTTTGTGGATTGAGGATTGAGGATTGAGGATTGAGGATTGAGGATTGAGGATTGAACATTGAGTATTGAGGATTGAAGTTTGAGAATTGAGGATTGAGTATTCAAGATTGAGGATTTGGCACTGAGGGTTGAAGATTGAGGATTGACTATTGAGGATTGAGGATTGAGGATTGAGGATTGAAGATTGAGTATTGAGGATGGAAGATTGACGATTGAGGATTGAGGATTGAGGATTGAGTGTTGAGGATAGAGGATTGAGGATTGAAGATTGAGTATTGAGGATTGAAGATTGAGGATTGAGGATTGAGGAATGAGGATTGAGGATTGAAGATTGAGTATTGAGGATAGAAGATTGACGATTGAGGATTGATGGTTGAGGATTGAGTGTTGAGGATTGAGGATTGTGGATTGAGTATTCAAGATTGAGGATTTGGCACTGAGGGTTGAAGATTGAGGATTGACTGTTGAGGGTTGAGGATTGAGGATTGAGGATTGAGGATTGAATATTGAGGATTGGGTATTGAGGATTGAAGAATGAGGATTGGGGGTTGAGGATTGAGGATTGAGGATTGAAGATTGAGTATTGAGGATGGAAGATTGACGATTGAGGATTGAGGATTGAGGATTGAGTGTTGAGGATAGAGGATTGAGGATTGAAGATTGAGCATTGAGGATTGAAGATTGAGGATTGAGGATTGACGAATGAGGATTGAGGATTGAAGATTGAGTATTGAGGATAGAAGATTGACGATTGAGGATTGATGGTTGAGGATTGAGGATTGAGGATTGTGGATTGAGGATTGAGGGTTGAGGATTGAAGATTGAGGATTGAGGATTGAAGGTTGAGTATTGATGATTGAGCATTGAGGATTGAAGATTGAGGACTCGGGATTGAGGATTGAAGATTGAGGATTAAGGATTGAGTATTGAGGATTGAGGATTGAGGATTGAGGATTGAGTATTGAAGATTGAGTATTCATGACTGAGGATTGAGGATTGAGGATTGAGGATTGAGGATTGAGGATTGAGGATTGAAGATTGAGGACTGAGTGTTGAGGATTGAGGATTGATGCTTGAGTGTTGAAGATTGAGGATTGGTGATTGAGGATTGGGGATTGAGGATTGAGGATTGAGGATTGAGGATTCAAGATTGAGGATTGAGGATTGAGAATTGAGTGTTGAGGGTTGAGTGATGAGAATTGATGTTTGTGGATGGAGACTTGATGATTGAAGATTGAGGTTTGAGTATTGAAAGCTGAGAATTCAGGATATTCCATTGAGTATTGAGAATTGAGGATTGATGATTGAGTATTGAGGATTGATGTTTGAGGGTTGTGTATTGAATATTGAGGATTGAGGATTGAGGATTGAGGATTGAGGATTGAGGATTGAAGATTGAGTATTGATGATTGAAGATTGAGGATTGATTAATGAATATTGTGGATTGAGTATTGAATCATGAGAATTCAGGATATTCTATTGAGTATTGAGAATTGAGGATTGATGGTTGAGTATTGAGAATTGATGGTAGATGGGTGTGTGTTGAATATTGAGAATTGAGGATTGAAGATTGAGGATTGAGAATTGAGGATTGAAGATTGAGTATTGATGATTGAAGGTTGAGGATTGAGGGTTGAGGGTTGAGGATTGAGTACGAGGACTGACGGTTGAGGATTGAAGTTTGAGGATTGAGGATTGAGGATTGAGGATTGAGGATTGCGGATTGAGAATTGAAGATTGAGTATTGAGGATTGAAGATTGAGGAATGAGGATTGAGGATTGAGGATTGAGGATTGAGGATTGAGCATTGAGGATTGAGAATTGAGGATTGAGGATTGAAGATTGAGTGTTGAGGATTGAAGATTGAGGATTGAGGATTGAGGATTGAAGAGAGAGAGCTGAGTGTTGAGGATTGAGTATTGAGAATTGATGTTTGGGGATTGAGATTTGATTATTGAATATTGCGGATTGAGTATTGAACCATGACAATTCAGGATATTCTATTGAGTATAGAGAACTGAGGATTGATGGTTGAGTATTGAGGAATGATGGTTGAGGGTTGTGCGTTGAATATTGAGGATTGAGGATTGAGGATTGAGGATTGAGGATTGAGGATTGAGGATTGAAGATTGAGTATTGATGATTGAAGATTGAGTATTGAGGATTGAGGATTAAGGATTGAGGATTGAAGATTGAGTATTGAGGATTGAAGATTGAGGATTGAGGATTGAGGATTGAGGATTGAGGATTGAGGATTGAGGATTGAAGATTGAGTATTGAGGATTGAAGATTGAGGATTGGGGATTGGGGATTGAGGATTGAGGATTGAAGATTGAGGATTGGGGACTGAGTGTTGAGGGTTGAGTGATGAGAATTGATGTTTGTGGATAGAGATTTGAAGATTGCGGATTGAGTAGTGCGTATGGAAAACTCTGAACTGAGGATATTCTATTGAGGATTGAGGATTGACAGCTGATTGTTGAGGACTGAGGGCTGAAGATTGAGGATTCAGGATTGAGGATTCAGGATTGAGGTTTGAGGATTGAGGATTGATGATTGAGGATTGTGGATTGAGTATTGAGAATTGAAGATTGAGGATTGAGGATTGAGGGTTGTGGATTGAGGACGAGGACTGAGGGTTGAGTATTGATGTTTGAGGTCTGAGGATTGAGGATTGAGGATTGAGAATTGAGGATTGAGGATTGAAGATTGAGGATTTAGGATTGAGGATTGAGGATTGAGGATGAGGGCTGAGGGTTGAGGATTGAGGTTTGATGACTGAGGATGGAGGATTGAGGATTGAGGATTGAGGATTGAGGATTGAGGATTGAATATTGAGTATTGAGGATTGAAGATTGAGGATTGAGGATTGAGGATTGAGGATTGAGGATTGAAGATTGAGGATTGGGGATTGAGGATTGACGATTGAGGACTGAGCGTTGAGGGCTGAGTGATGAGAATTGATGTTTGTGGATTGAGATTTGAAGACTGAAGAATGGGGATTGAGTATTGAAAACAGTGAATTGAGGATATTCTATTGAGGATTGAGGATTGACAATTGATTGTTGAGGACTGAGGGCTGAAGATTGAGGATTCAGGATTGAAAGTTGAGGGTTGACGATTGAGGATTGAGGATTGAGGATGGAGGATTGAAGAGAGAGGACTGAGTGTTGAGGATTGAGTGTTGAGAATTGATGTTTGAGGATTGAGATTTGATTATTGAAAATTGTGGATTGAGTATTGAACCATGAGAATTCAGGATACTCTATTAAGTACTGAGAATTGAGGATTGATGGTTGAGTATTGAGGATTGATGGTTGAGAGTTGTGTGTTGAATATTGAGGATGGAGGATTGAGGATTGAGGATTGAGGATTGAGGATTGAAGATTGAGTATTGAGGGTTGAAGATTGAGGATTGAGGATTGAGGATTGAGGATGGAGGATGAGGGCTGAGGGTTGAGGATTGTGGTTTGAGTATTGAATCCTGAGAATTCAGGATATTCTATTGAGTATTGGGAATTGAGGATTGATGGTTGGGTATTGAGGATTGAGGATTGAGGATTGACGGTTGAGTATTGAAGATTGAGGATTGACGATTGACGATTGAGGATTGAGGATTAAGTGTTGAGGATTGAGGTTTGAGGACTGAGGACTGGGGATTGAGGATTGAGAATTGAGGATTGAGGATTTAGGATTGAATATTGAGGACTGGGTATTGAGGATTGAAGAATGAGGATTGAGGATTGAGGATAGAAGATTGAGGATTGAGGATTGAGGATTGAGGATTGAAGATTGAGTATTGAGGATTGAAGATTGAGGATTGGGGATTGAGGATTGAGAATTGAGGATTGAAGATTGAGGATTGGGGACTGAGTGTTGAGGGTTGAGTGATGAGAATTGATGTTTGTGGATAGAGATTTGAAGATTGCGGATTGAGTATTGCGTATGGAAAGCTCTGAACTGAGGATATTCTATTGAGGATTGAGGATTGACAACTGATTGTTGAGGGCTGAGGGCTGGAGATTGAGGTTTCAGGATTGAGGATTCAGGATTGTGGTTTGAGGACTGAGGATTGAGGTTTGAGGATTGAGGATTGAGGATTGAGGATTGAGGATTGAGAATTGAGGATTGAGGATTTAGGATTGAATATTGAGGACTGGGTATTGAGGATTGAAGAATGAGGATTGAGGATTGAGGATAGAAGATTGAGGATTGAGGATTGAGGATTGAGGATTGAAGATTGAGTATTGAGGATTGAAGATTGAGGATTGGGGATTGAGGATTGAGAATTGAGGATTGAGAATTGAGGATTGACGATTGAGGATTGAGGACTGAGGATTGATGATTGAGGATTGAGATTGAGTATTGAGGATTGAAGATTGACTATCGAGGATTGAGGATTGAGGATTGAGAATTGATGTTTGAGGATTGAGATTTGATTATTGAAAATTGTGGATTGAGTATTGAACCATGAGAATTCAGGATACTCTATTAAGTACTGAGAATTGAGGATTGATGGTTGAGTATTGAGGATTGATGGTTGAGGGTTGTGTGTTGAATATTGAGGATGGAGGATTGAGGATTGAAGATGGAGGATTGAAGATTGAGTATTGAGGATTGAAGATTGAGGATTGTGGATTGAGGACTGAGGATTGAGGATTGTAGACTGAGGATTGGGGACTGAGTGTTGAGGGTTGAGTGATGAGAATTGATGTTTGTGGATAGAGATTTGAAGATTGCAGATTGAGTATTGCGTATGGAAAACTCCGAACAGAGGATATTCTATTGAGGATTGAGGATTGATCACTGATTGTTGAGGACAGGGCGCTGAAGATTGAGGATTCAGGATTGAGGATTCATGATTGTGGTTTGAGGACTGGGGATTGAGGATTGAGGATTGAGGATTGAGGATTGAGGATTGAGGATTGAGGATTGAAGATAGAGGATTGGGTATTGAGGATTGGCCATTCAGGGTTGAGGATTGAGGATTGAGGATTGGGGATTGAGGATTGAAGATTGAATATTGATGATAGAAGATTGAGGATTGAGGATTGAGGATTGAGGATTGACGATTGAGGACTGAGTATTGAGGATTGAGAATTGAGGATTGAGGATTGACGATTGAAGATTCAGTATTGAGGATTGAAGATTGAGTATTGAGAATTGAGGATTGAGGATTGACTATGAGGGCTAAGGGTTGAGGATTGCGGTTTGAGGACTGAGGACTGGGGATTGAGGATTGAGAATTGAGGATTGAGGATTTAGGATTGAAGATTGAGGACTGGGTATTGAGGATTGAAGAATGAGGATTGAGGATTGAGGATAGAGGATTGAGGATTGAGGATTGAGGATTGAGGATTGAAGATTGAGTATTGAGGATTGAAGATTGAGGATTGGGGATTGAGGATTGAGGATTCAGGATTGAGGTTTGAGGACTGAGGATTGAGGGTTGAGGATTGAGGATTGAGGATTGACGCTTGAGGATTGATGGTTGAGGATGGAGGATTGAAGAGAGAGGACTGAGTGCTGAGGATTGAGTGTTGAGAATTGATGTTTGAGGATTGAGATTTGATTATTGAATATTGTGGATTGAGTATTGAACCATGAGAATTCAGTATATTCTATTGAGTATTGAGAATTGAGTATTGACGGTTGAGTATTAAGGATTGATGGTTGAGGGTTGTGTGTTGAATATTGAGGATTGAGGATTGAGGACAGAAGATTGAGGATTGAAGATTTAGAATTGACGATTGAAGACTGAGGATTGAGGATTGAGTGTTGAGGATTGAGGACGAGGTCTGACCGCTGAGGATTGAGGTTTGTGGATTGAGGATTGAGGATTGAGGATTGAGGATTGAGGATTGAGGATTGAAGATTGAATACTGATGATAGAAGATTGAGGATTGAGGACTGAGTATTGAGGATTGACGATTGAGGACTGAGTATTGAGGATTGAGAATTGAGGATTGAGGATTGACGATTGAAGATTCAGTATTGAGGATTGAAGATTGAGTATTGAGAATTGAGGATTGAGGGTTGCCTATGAGGGCTAAGGGTTGAGGATTGCGGTTTGAGGACTGAGGACTGGGGATTGAGGATTGAGAATTGAGTATTGAGGATTTAGGATTGAAGATTGAGGACTGGGTATAGAGGATTGAAGAATGAGGATTGAGGATTGAGGATAGAAGATTGAGGATTGAGGATTGAGGATTGAGGATTGAAGATTGAGTATTGAGGATTGAAGATTGAGTATTGAGGATTGAAGATTGAGGATTGGGGATTGAGGATTGAGGATTGAGGATTGAACATTGGGGATTGGGGACTGAGTGTTGAGGGTTGAGTAATGAGAATTGATGTTTGTGGATAGAGATTTGAAGATTGCAGATTGAGTATTGCGTATGGAAAACTCTGAAATGAGGATATTCTATTGAGGATTGAGGATTGACAACTGATTGTTGAGGACTGAGGTCTGAAGATTGAGGTTTCAGGATTGAGGATTCAGGATAGTGGTTTGAGGACTGAGGATTGAGGTTTGAGGATTGAGGATTGAGGATTGAGGATTGAGGATTGAGGATTGAGGATTGAGGATTGAGGATTGAGCATTGAGGATTGAGGATTGAAGATTGAATAATGATGATTGAAGATTGAGGATTGAGGATTGAGGGTTGTGGATTGAGGACGAGGTCTGATGGTTGAGTATTGAGGTTTGAGGTCTGAGGATTGAGGATTGAGGATTGAGAATTGAGGATTGAGGATTGAGGATTGACGATTGAGGATTGAGGAATGAGGATTGAGGATTGAGGATTGAGGATTGAGGATTGAGGATTGAAGATTGAGTATTGAGGATTGAATATTGAGGATTGTGGATTGAGGATTGAGGATTGAGTATTGAAGATTAAGGATTGGGGATTGAGGATTGACGATTGAGGATTGAGTATTGAGGATTAAGAATTGAGAGTTGAGGATTGAGGGTTGAAGATACAGTATTGAGGATTGAAGATTGAGGATTGAGGATTGAGGATTGAGGATTGACTATGAGGGCTGAGGGTTGAGGATTGAGGTTTGAGGCCTGAGGACTGAGGATTGAGGATTGAGAATTGAGGATTGAGGATTTAGGATTGAAGATTGAGGACTGGGTATTGAGGATTGAAGAATGAGGATTGAGGATTGAGGATAGAAGATTGAGGATTGAGGATTGAGGATTGAGGATTGAAGATTGAGTATTGAGTATTGAAGATTGAGGATTGGGGATTGAGGATTGAGGATTGAGGATTGACGTTTGAGGATTGAGGGCTGAGGATTGATGATTGAGGATTGAGGATTGAGGATTGAGGATTGAGGATTGAGGATTGCGGATTGAGGATTGAAGATTGAGTATTGAGGATTGAATATTGAGGTCTGTGGATTGAGGATTGAGGATTGAGGATTGAAAATTAAGGATTGGGGATTGAGGATTGACGATTGAGGATTGAGTATAGAGGATTAAGAATTGAGGATTGAGGATTGAGGATTGAAGATTGAGGATTGGGGACTGAGAACTGAGGGTTGAGTGATGAGAATTGATGTTTGTGGATAGAGATTTAAAGATTGCAGGTTGAGTATTGAGTATTAAAAACTGTGAATTGATGATATTCTATAGAGGATTGAGAATTGACAACTGATTGTTGAGGACTTAGGTCTGAAGATTGAGGATTCAGGATTGAGGATTCAGGATTCAGGTGATGAGGACTGAGGATTGAGGATTGGGTATTGCGAATTGAGCATTGAGGATTGAGGATTGAGGATTGAGGATTGAGGATTGAAGATTGAGTATTGAGGATTGAATATTGAGGATTGTGGATTGAGAATTGAGGATTGAGGATTGAAAATTAAGGATTGGGGATTGAGCATTGACGATTGAGGATTGAGTATTGAGGATTAAGTATTGAGAGTTGAGGATTGAGGATTGAAGATACAGTATTGAGGATTGAAGATTGAGGATTGAGGATTGAGGATTGAGGATTGACTATGAGGGCTGAGGGTTGAGGATTGAGGTTTGAGGTTTGAGGACTGAGCACTGAGGATTGAGGATTGAGAATTGAGTATTCAGGATTGAGGATTGAAGATTGAGGATTGGGTATTGAGGATTGAAGAATGAGGATTGAGGATTCAGGATTGAGGTTTGAGGACTGAGGATTGAGGATTGGGTATTGCGGATTGAGCATTGAGGATTGAGGATTGAGGATTGAGGACTGATGATTGAGGACTGAAGATTGAATATTGATGATTGAAGATTGAGGATTGAGGATTGAGGGCTGTGGATTGAGGACGAGGACTGAGGGTTGAGTATTGATGTTTGAGGTCTGAGGATTGAGGATTGAGGATTGAGAATTGAGGATTGAGGATTGAGGATTCAAGATTGAGGATTGGGTATTGAGGATTGAAGAATGAGGATTGAGGATTGAGGAATGAGGATTGAGGATTGAGGATTGATGATTGAGGATTGAGGATTGAAGATTGAGTATTGAGGATTCAATATTGAGGTTTGTGGATTGAGTATTGAGGATTGAGGATTGAAGATTAAGGATTGGGTATTGAGGATTGACGATTGAGGATTGAGTATTGAGGATTAAGAATTGATGATTGAGGATTGAGGATTGAAGATTCAGTATTGAGGATTGAAGATTGAGGATTGAGGATTGAGGATTGAGGATTGACTATGAGGGCTGAGGGTTGAGGATTGAGGTTTGAGGACTGAGGACTGGGGATTGAGGATTGAGAATTGAGGATTGAGGATTTAGGATTGAAGATTGAGGACTGGGTATTGAGGATTGAAGAATGAGGATTGAGAATTGAGGATAGAAGATTGAGGATTGAGGATTGAGGATTGAGGATTGATGATTGAGTATTGAGGATTGAAGATTGAGGATTGGGTATTGAGGATTGAAGAATGAGGATTGAGGATTGAGGATAGAGGATTGAGGATTGAGGATTGAGGATTGAGGATTGCAGATTGAGTATTGAGGATTGAAGATTGAGGATTGGGGATTGAGGATTGAGGATTCAGGATTGAGGTTTGAGGACTGAGGATTGAGGGTTGAGGATTGAGGATTGAGGATTGACGCTTGAGGATTGATGGTTGAGGATGGAGGATTGAAGAGAGAGGACTGAGTGCTGAGGATTGAGTGTTGAGAATTGATGTTTGAGGATTGAGATTTGATTATTGAATATTGTGGATTGAGTATTGAACCATGAGAATTCAGGATATTCTATTGAGTATTGAGAATTGAGTATTGACGGTTGAGTATTAAGGATTGATGGTTCAGGGTTGTGTGTTGAATATTGAGGATTGAGGATTGAGGACAGAAGATTGAGGATTGAAGATTTAGAATTGACGATTGAAGACTGAGGATTGAGGATTGAGTGTTGAGGATTGAGGACGAGGTCTGACGGCTGAGGATTGAGGTTTGTGGAATGAGGATTGAGGATTGAGGATTGAGGATTGAGGATTGAGGTTTGAAGATTGAGTATTGAGGATTGAAGTTTGAGAATTGAGGATTGAGTATTCAAGATTGAGGATTTGGCACTGAGGGTTGAAGATTGAGGATTGACTAATGAGGATTGAGGATTGAGGATTGAGGATTGAAGATTGAGTATTGAGGATGGAAGATTGACGATTGAGGATTGAGGATTGAGGATTGAGTGTTGAGGATAGAGGATTGAGGATTGAGGATTGATGGTTGAGGATTGAGGATTGAGGATTGTGGATTGAGTATTCAAGATTGAGGATTTGGCACTGAGGGTTGAAGATTGAGGATTGACTATTGAGGATTGAGGATTGAGGATTGAGGATTGAGGATTGAATATTGAGGATTGGGTATTGAGGATTGAAGAATGAGGATTGGGGGTTGAGGATTGAGGATTGAGGATTGAAGATTGAGTATTGAGGATGGAAGATTGACGATTGAGGATTGAGGATTGAGGATTGAGTGTTGAGGATAGAGGATTGAGGATTGAAGATTGAGTATTGAGGATTGAAGATTGAGGATTGAGGATTGAGGAATGAGGATTGAGGATTGAAGATTGAGTATTGAGGATAGAAGATTGACGATTGAGGATTGATGGTTGAGGATTGAGGATTGAGGATTGTGGATTGAGGATTGAGGGTTGAGGATTGAAGATTGAGGATTGAGGATTGAAGGTTGAGTATTGATGATTGAGCATTGAGGATTGAAGATTGAGGACTCGGGATTGAGGATTGAAGATTGAGGATTAAGGATTGAGTATTGAGGATTGAGGATTGAGGATTGAGGATTGAGTATTGAAGATTGAGTATTCATGACTGCGGATTGAGGATTGAGGATTGAGGATTGAGGATTGAGGATTGAAGATTGAGTATTGATGATTGAAGATTGAGGATTGATTAATGAATATTGTGGATTGAGTATTGAATCATGAGAATTCAGGATATTCTATTGAGTATTGAGAATTGAGGATTGATGGTTGAGTATTGAGAATTGATGGTAGATGGGTGTGTGTTGAATATTGAGAATTGAGGATTGAAGATTGAGGATTGAGAATTGAGGATTGAAGATTGAGTATTGATGATTGAAGGTTGAGGATTGAGGGTTGAGGGTTGAGGATTGAGTACGAGGACCGACGGTTGAGGATTGAAGTTTGAGGATTGAGGATTGAGGATTGAGGATTGAGGATTGCGGATTGAGAATTGAAGATTGAGTATTGAGGATTGAAGATTGAGGAATGAGGATTGAGGATAGAGGATTGTGGATTGAGGATTGAGCATTGAGGATTGAGAATTGAGGATTGAGGATTGAAGATTGAGTGTTGAGGATTGAAGATTGAGGATTGAGGATTGAGGATTGAAGAGAGAGAACTGAGTGTTGAGGATTGAGTATTGAGAATTGATGTTTGGGGATTGAGATTTGATTATTGAATATTGCGGATTGAGTATTGAACCATGACAATTCAGGATATTCTATTGAGTATTGAGAACTGAGGATTGATGGTTGAGTATTGAGGAATGATGGTTGAGGGCTGTGCGTTGAATATTGAGGATTGAGGATTGAGGATTGAGGATTGAGGATTGAGGATTGAGGATTGAAGATTGAGTATTGATGATTGAAGATTGAGTATTGAGGATTGAGGATTAAGGATTGAGGATTGAAGATTGAGTATTGAGGATTGAAGATTGAGGATTGAGGATTGAGGATTGAGGATTGAGGATTGAGGATTGAGGATTGAGGATTGAATATTGAGTATTGAGGATTGAAGATTGAGGATTGGGGATTGAGGATTGAGGATTGAGGATTGAAGATTGAGGATTGGGGACTGAGTGTTGAGGGTTGAGTGACGAGAATTGATGTTTGTGGATAGAGATTTGAAGATTGCGGATTGAGTAGTGCGTATGGAAAACTCTGAACTGAGGATATTCTATTGAGGATTGAGGATTGACAACTGATTGTTGAGGACTGAGGGCTGAAGATTGAGGTTTCAGGATTGAGGATTCAGGATTGTGGTTTGAGGACTGAGGATTGAGGTTTGAGGATTGAGGATTGAGGATTGAGGATTGAGGATTGAGGATTGAGGATTGAGGATTGAGGATTGAGGATTGAGGATTGAGGATTGAAGATTGAATAATGATGATTGAAGATTGAGGATTGAGGATTGAGGGTTGTGGATTGAGGACGAGGTCTGATGGTTGAGTATTGATGTTTGAGGTCTGAGGATTGAGGATTGAGGATTGAGAATTGAGGATTGAGGATTGAGGATTGACGATTGAGGATTGAGGACTGAGGATTGATGATTGAGGATTGAAGATTGAGTATTGAGGATTGAAGGTTGACTATCGAGGATTGAGGATTGAGGATTGAGGATTGAAGATTGAGGATTGGGGATTGAGGATTGACGATTGAGGATTGAGTAATGACGATTAAGGATTGAGGATTGAGGATTGAACATTGAGGATTGAGGATTGAGGATTGAGGATCGAGGATTGAAGGTTGAGGATTGAGCATTGAGGATTGAAGATTGAGTATTGAGGATTGAAGATTGATGATTGAGTGTTGAGGATTGAAGATTGAGGATTGAGGATTGAGGATTGAGGGTTGAGGATTGAGGATTGAAGATTGAGGATTGGGGACTGAGTGTTAGAGGGTTGAGTGATGAGAATTGATGACTGTGGATAGAGATTTGAAGATTGCAGATTGAGTATTGAGTATTGAAACCTGTGAATTGATGATATTCTATTCAGGATTGAGGATTGATAACTGATTGTTGAGGACTGAGGGCTGAAGATTGAGGTTTCGGGATTGAGGATTCAGGATTGTGGTTTGAGGACCGAGGATTGAGGTTTCAGGATTGAGGATTGAGGGTTGAGGATTGAGGATTGAGAATTGAGGATTGAGGATTGAGGATTGAAGATTGAGGATTGGGGTCTGAGAACTGAGGGTTGAGTGATGAGAATTGATGTTTGTGGATAGAGATTTAAAGATTGCAGATTGAGTATTGAGTATTGAAAACTGTGAATTGATGATATTCTATTGAGGATTGAGAATTGACAACTGATTGCTGAGGACTTAGGTCTGAAGATTGAGGATTCAGGATTGAGGATTCAGGATTCAGGTGATGAGGACTGAGGATTGAGGATTGGGTATTGCGAATTGAGCATTGAGGATTGAGGATTGAGGATTGAGGACTGAGGATTGAGGACTGAAGATTGAATATTGATTATTGAAGGTTGAGGATTGAGGATTGAGGGCTGTGGATTGAGGACGAGGACTGAGGGTTGAGTATTGATGTTTGGGGTCTGAGGATTGAGGATTGAGGATTGAGAATTGAGGATTGAGGATTGAGGATTCAAGATTGAGGTTTGGGTATTGAGGATTGAAGAATGAGGATTGAGGATTGAGGATTGAGGATTGAGGATTGAAGATTGGGTATTCAGGATTGAAGATTGAGGATTGAGGAATGAGGATTGAGGATTGAGGATTGAGGATTGAGGATGGAGGATTGAAGATTGAGTATTGCGTATGGAAAACTCCGAACAGAGGATATTCTATTGAGGATTGAGGATTGATCACTGATTGTTGAGGACAGGGCGCTGAAGATTGAGGATTCAGGATTGAGGATTCATGATTGTGGTTTGAGGACTGAGGATTGAGGATTGAGGATTGAGGATTGAGGATTGAGGGTTGATGATTGAACATTGAGGATTGGGTATTGAGGATTGAACATTGAGGGTTGAGGATTGAGGATTGAGGATTGAGGATTGAGGATTGAAGATTGAATATTGATGATAGAAGATTGACTATTGAGGATTGAGGATTGAGGATTGAGGATTGACCATTGAGGACTGAGTATTGAGGATTGAGAATTGAGGATTGAGGATTGACGATTGAAGATTCAGTATTGAGGATTGAAGATTGAGGATTGGGGTCTGAGAACTGAGGGTTGAGTGATGAGAATTGATGTTTGTGGATAGAGATTTAAAGATTGCAGATTGAGTATTGAGTATTGAAAACTGTGAATTGATGATATTCTATTGAGGATTGAGAATTGACAACTGATTGCTGAGGACTTAGGTCTGAAGATTGAGGATTCAGGATTGAGGATTCAGGATTCAGGTGATGAGGACTGAGGATTGAGGATTGGGTATTGCGAATTGAGCATTGAGGATTGAGGATTGAGGATTGAGGACTGAGGATTGAGGACTGAACATTGAATATTGATTATTGAAGGTTGAGGATTGAGGATTGAGGGCTGTGGATTGAGGACGAGGACTGAGGGTTGAGTATTGATGTTTGGGGTCTGAGGATTGAGGATTGAGGATTGAGAATTGAGGATTGAGGATTGAGGATTCAAGATTGAGGTTTGGGTATTGAGGATTGAAGAATGAGGATTGAGGATTGAGGATTGAGGATTGAGGATTGAAGATTGGGTATTCAGGATTGAAGATTGAGGATTGAGGAATGAGGATTGAGGATTGAGGATTGAGGATTGAGGATTGAGGATTGAGGATTGAGGATTGAAGATTGAGTATTGAGGATTGAATATTGAGGATTGTGGATTGAGAATTGAGGATTGAGGATTGAAAATTAAGGATTGGGGATTGAGCATTGACGATTGAGGATTGAGTATTGAGGATTAAGAATTGAGAGTTGAGGATTGAGGATTGAAGATACAGTATTGAGGATTGAAGATTGAGGATTGAGGATTGAGGATTGAGGATTGACTATGAGGGTTGAGGGTTGAGGATTGAGGTTTGAGGTTTGAGGACTGAGCACTGAGGATTGAGGGTTGAGAGTTGAGTATTCAGGATTGAGGATTGAAGATTGAGGATTGGGTATTGAGGATTGAAGAATGAGGATTGAGTATTCAGGATTGAGGTTTGAGGACTGAGGATTGAGGATTGGGTGTTGCGGATTGAGCATTGAGGATTGAGAATTGAGGTTTGAGGACTGATGATTGAGGACTGAAGATTGAATATTGATGATTGAAGATTGAGGATTGAGGATTGAGGGCTGTGGATTGAGGACGAGGACTGAGGGTTGAGTATTGATGTTTGAGGTCTGAGGATTGAGGATTGAGGATTGAGAATTGAGGATTGAGGATTGAGGATTCAAGATTGAGGATTGGGTATTGAGGATTGAAGAATGAGGATTGAGGATTGAGGAATGAGGATTGAGGATTGAGGATTGATGATTGAGGATTGAGGATTGAAGATTGAGTATTGAGGATTCAATATTGAGGTTTGTGGATTGAGTATTGAGGATTGAGGATTGAAGATTAAGGATTGGGGATTGAGGATTGACGATTGAGGATTGAGTATTGAGGATTAAGTATTGAGGATTGAGGATTGAGGATTGAAGATTCAGTATTGAGGATTGAAGATTGAGGATTGAGGATTGAGGATTAAGGATTGACTATGAGGGCTGAGGGTTGAGGATTGAGGTTTGAGGACTGAGGACTGAGGATTGACGATCGAGAATTGAGGATTCAGGGTTGAGGATTGAAGATTGAGGATTGGGTATTGAGGATTGAAGAATGAGGATTGAGGATTCAGTATTGAGGATTGAGGATTGAAGATTGAGGATTGAGGATTGAGGATGGAGGATTGAAGATTGAGTATTGCGTATGGAAAACTCCGAACAGAGGATATTCTATTGAGGATTGAGGATTGATCACTGATTGTTGAGGACAGGGCGCTGAAGATTGAGGATTCAGGATTGAGGATTCATGATTGTGGTTTGAGGACTGAGGATTGAGGATTGAGGATTGAGGATTGAGGATTGAGGGTTGATGATTGAAGATTGAGGATTGGGTATTGAGGATTGAACATTGAGGGTTGAGGATTGAGGATTGAGGATTGAGGATTGAGGATTGAAGATTGAATATTGATGATAGAAGATTGACGATTGAGGATTGAGGATTGAGGATTGAGGATTGACGATTGAGGACTGAGTATTGAGGATTGAGAATTGAGGATTGAGGATTGACGATTGAAGATTCAGTATAGAGGATTGAAGATTGAGTATTGAGAATTGAGGATTGAGGATTGACTATGAGGGCTAAGGGTTGAGGATTGCGGTTTGAGGACTGAGGACTGGGGATTGAGGATTGAGAATTGAGGATTGAGGATTTAGGATTGAAGATTGAGGACTGGGTATTGAGGATTGAAGAATGAGGATTGAGAATTGAGGATAGAAGATTGAGGATTGAGGATTGAGGATTGAGGATTGATGATTGAGTATTGAGGATTGAAGATTGAGGATTGGGTATTGAGGATTGAAGAATGAGGATTGAGGATTGAGGATAGAGGATTGAGGATTGAGGATTGAGGATTGAGGATTGCAGATTGAGTATTGAGGATTGAAGATTGAGGATTGGGGATTGAGGATTGAGGATTCAGGATTGAGGTTTGAGGACTGAGGATTGAGGGTTGAGGATTGAGGATTGAGGATTGACGCTTGAGGATTGATGGTTGAGGATGGAGGATTGAAGAGAGAGGACTGAGTGCTGAGGATTGAGTGTTGAGAATTGATGTTTGAGGATTGAGATTTGATTATTGAATATTGTGGATTGAGTATTGAACCATGAGAATTCAGGATATTCTATTGAGTATTGAGAATTGAGTATTGACGGTTGAGTATTAAGGATTGATGGTTCAGGGTTGTGTGTTGAATATTGAGGATTGAGGATTGAGGACAGAAGATTGAGGATTGAAGATTTAGAATTGACGATTGAAGACTGAGGATTGAGGATTGAGTGTTGAGGATTGAGGACGAGGTCTGACGGCTGAGGATTGAGGTTTGTGGATTGAGGATTGAGGATTGAGGATTGAGGATTGAGGATTGAGGTTTGAAGATTGAGTATTGAGGATTGAAGTTTGAGAATTGAGGATTGAGTATTCAAGATTGAGGATTTGGCACTGAGGGTTGAAGATTGAGGATTGACTATTGAGGATTGAGGATTGAGGATTGAGGATTGAGGATTGAATATTGAGGATTGGGTATTGAGGATTGAAGAATGAGGATTGGGGGTTGAGGATTGAGGATTGAGGATTGAAGATTGAGTATTGAGGATGGAAGATTGACGATTGAGGATTGAGGATTGAGGATTGAGTGTTGAGGATAGAGGATTGAGGATTGAAGATTGAGTATTGAGGATTGAAGATTGAGGATTGAGGATTGAGGAATGAGGATTGAGGATTGAAGATTGAGTATTGAGGATAGAAGATTGACGATTGAGGATTGATGGCTGAGGATTGAGGATTGAGGATTGTGGATTGAGGATTGAGGGTTGAGGATTGAAGATTGAGGATTGAGGATTGAAGGTTGAGTATTGATGATTGAGCATTGAGGATTGAAGATTGAGGACTCGGGATTGAGGATTGAAGATTGAGGATTAAGGATTGAGTATTGAGGATTGAGGATTGAGGATTGAGGATTGAGTATTGAAGATTGAGTATTCATGACTGCGGATTGAGGATTGAGGATTGAGGATTGAGGATTGAGGATTGAGGATTGAAGATTGAGGACTGAGTGTTGAGGATTGAGGATTGATGCTTGAGTGTTGAAGATTGAGGATTGGTGATTGAGGATTGGGGATTGAGGATTGAGGATTGAGGATTGAGGATTCAAGATTGAGGATTGAGGATTGAGAATTGAGTGTTGAGGGTTGAGTGATGAGAATTGATGTTTGTGGATGGAGACTTGATGATTGAAGATTGAGGTTTGAGTATTGAAAGCTGAGAATTCAGGATATTCCATTGAGTATTGAGAATTGAGGATTGATGATTGAGTATTCAGGATTGATGTTTGAGGGTTGTGTATTGAATATTGAGGATTGAGGATTGAGGATTGAGGATTGAGGATTGAGGATTGAAGATTGAGTATTGATGATTGAAGATTGAGGATTGATTAATGAATATTGTGGATTGAGTATTGAATCATGAGAATTCAGGATATTCTATTGAGTATTGAGAATTGAGGATTGATGGTTGAGTATTGAGAATTGATGGTAGATGGGTGTGTGTTGAATATTGAGAATTGAGGATTGAAGATTGAGGATTGAGAATTGAGGATTGAAGATTGAGTATTGATGATTGAAGGTTGAGGATTGAGGGTTGAGGGTTGAGGATTGAGTACGAGGACTGACGGTTGAGGATTGAAGTTTGAGGATTGAGGATTGAGGATTGAGGATTGAGGATTGCGGATTGAGAATTGAAGATTGAGTATTGAGGATTGAAGATTGAGGAATTAGGATTGAGGATAGAGGATTGAGGATTGAGGATTGAGGATTGAGCATTGAGGATTGAGAATTGAGGATTGAGGATTGAAGATTGAGTGTTGAGGATTGAAGATTGAGGATTGAGGATTGAGGATTGAAGAGAGAGAACTGAGTGTTGAGGATTGAGTATTGAGAATTGATGTTTGGGGATTGAGATTTGATTATTGAATATTGCGGATTGAGTATTGAACCATGACAATTCAGGATATTCTATTGAGTATTGAGAACTGAGGATTGATGGTTGAGTATTGAGGAATGATGGTTGAGGGTTGTGCGTTGAATATTGAGGATTGAGGATTGAGGATTGAGGATTGAGGATTGAGGATTGAGGATTGAAGATTGAGTATTGATGATTGAAGATTGAGTATTGAGGATTGAGGATTAAGGATTGAGGATTGAAGATTGAGTATTGAGGATTGAAGATTGAGGATTGAGGATTGAGGATTGAGGATTGAGGATTGAGGATTGAGGATTGAATATTGAGTATTGAGGATTGAAGATTGAGGATTGGGGATTGAGGATTGAGGATTGAGGATTGAAGATTGAGGATTGGGGACTGAGTGTTGAGGGTTGAGTGACGAGAATTGATGTTTGTGGATAGAGATTTGAAGATTGCGGATTGAGTAGTGCGTATGGAAAACTCTGAACTGAGGATATTCTATTGAGGATTGAGGATTGACAACTGATTGTTGAGGACTGAGGGCTGAAGATTGAGGTTTCAGGATTGAGGATTCAGGATTGTGGTTTGAGGACTGAGGATTGAGGTTTGAGGATTGAGGATTGAGGATTGAGGATTGAGGATTGAGGATTGAGGATTGAGGATTGAGGATTGAGGATTGAGGATTGAGGATTGAAGATTGAATAATGATGATTGAAGATTGAGGATTGAGGATTGAGGGTTGTGGATTGAGGACGAGGTCTGATGGTTGAGTATTGATGTTTGAGGTCTGAGGATTGAGGATTGGGGATTGAGAATTGAGGATTGAGGATTGAGGATTGAGGATTGAGGAATGAGGATTGAGGATTGAAGATTGAGTATTGAGGATAGAAGATTGACGATTGAGGATTGATGGTTGAGGATTGAGGATTGAGGATTGTGGATTGAGGATTGAGGGTTGAGGATTGAAGATTGAGGATTGAGGATTGAAGGTTGAGTATTGATGATTGAGCATTGAGGATTGAAGATTGAGGACTCGGGATTGAGGATTGAAGATTGAGGATTAAGGATTGAGTATTGAGGATTGAGGATTGAGGATTGAGGATTGAGTATTGAAGATTGAGTATTCATGACTGCGGATTGAGGATTGAGGATTGAGGATTGAGGATTGAGGATTGAGGATTGAAGATAGAGGACTGAGTGTTGAGGATTGAGGATTGATGCTTGAGTGTTGAAGATTGAGGATTGGTGATTGAGGATTGGGGATTGAGGATTGAGGATTGAGGATTGAGGATTCAAGATTGAGGATTGAGGATTGAGAATTGAGTGTTGAGGGTTGAGTGATGAGAATTGATGTTTGTGGATGGAGACTTGATGATTGAAGATTGAGGTTTGAGTATTGAAAGCTGAGAATTCAGGATATTCCATTGAGTATTGAGAATTGAGGATTGATGATTGAGTATTCAGGATTGATGTTTGAGGGTTGTGTATTGAATATTGAGGATTGAGGATTGAGGATTGAGGATTGAGGATTGAGGATTGAAGATTGAGTATTGATGATTGAAGATTGAGGATTGATTAATGAATATTGTGGATTGAGTATTGAATCATGAGAATTCAGGATATTCTATTGAGTATTGAGAATTGAGGATTGATGGTTGAGTATTGAGAATTGATGGTAGATGGGTGTGTGTTGAATATTGAGAATTGAGGATTGAAGATTGAGGATTGAGAATTGAGGATTGAAGATTGAGTATTGATGATTGAAGGTTGAGGATTGAGGGTTGAGGGTTGAGGATTGAGTACGAGGACTGACGGTTGAGGATTGAAGTTTGAGGATTGAGGATTGAGGATTGAGGATTGAGGATTGCGGATTGAGAATTGAAGATTGAGTATTGAGGATTGAAGATTGAGGAATGAGGATTGAGGATAGAGGATTGAGGATTGAGGATTGAGCATTGAGGATTGAGAATTGAGGATTGAGGATTGAAGATTGAGTGTTGAGGATTGAAGATTGAGGATTGAGGATTGAGGATTGAAGAGAGAGAACTGAGTGTTGAGGATTGAGTATTGAGAATTGATGTTTGGGGATTGAGATTTGATTATTGAATATTGCGGATTGAGTATTGAACCATGACAATTCAGGATATTCTATTGAGTATTGAGAACTGAGGATTGATGGTTGAGTATTGAGGAATGATGGTTGAGGGTTGTGCGTTGAATATTGAGGATTGAGGATTGAGGATTGAGGATTGAGGATTGAGGATTGAGGATTGAAGATTGAGTATTGATGATTGAAGATTGAGTATTGAGGATTGAGGATTAAGGATTGAGGATTGAAGATTGAGTATTGAGGATTGAAGATTGAGGATTGAGGATTGAGGATTGAGGATTGAGGATTGAGGATTGAGGATTGAATATTGAGTATTGAGGATTGAAGATTGAGGATTGGGGATTGAGGATTGAGGATTGAGGATTGAAGATTGAGGATTGGGGACTGAGTGTTGAGGGTTGAGTGACGAGAATTGATGTTTGTGGATAGAGATTTGAAGATTGCGGATTGAGTAGTGCGTATGGAAAACTCTGAACTGAGGATATTCTATTGAGGATTGAGGATTGACAACTGATTGTTGAGGACTGAGGGCTGAAGATTGAGGTTTCAGGATTGAGGATTCAGGATTGTGGTTTGAGGACTGAGGATTGAGGTTTGAGGATTGAGGATTGAGGATTGAGGATTGAGGATTGAGGATTGAGGATTGAGGATTGAGGATTGAGGATTGAGGATTGAGGATTGAAGATTGAATAATGATGATTGAAGATTGAGGATTGAGGATTGAGGGTTGTGGATTGAGGACGAGGTCTGATGGTTGAGTATTGATGTTTGAGGTCTGAGGATTGAGGATTGAGGATTGAGAATTGAGGATTGAGGATTGAGGATTGACGATTGAGGATTGAGGACTGAGGATTGATGATTGAGGATTGAAGATTGAGTATTGAGGATTGAAGGTTGACTATCGAGGATTGAGGATTGAGGATTGAGGATTGAAGATTGAGGATTGGGGATTGAGGATTGACGATTGAGGACTGAGTAATGACGATTAAGGATTGAGGATTGAGGATTGAACATTGAGGATTGAGGATTGAGGATTGAGGATCGAGGATTGAAGGTTGAGGATTGAGCATTGAGGATTGAAGATTGAGTATTGAGGATTGAAGATTGATGATTGAGTGTTGAGGATTGAAGATTGAGGATTGAGGATTGAGGATTGAGGGTTGAGGATTGAGGATTGAAGATTGAGGATTGGGGACTGAGTGTTAGAGGGTTGAGTGATGAGAATTGATGACTGTGGATAGAGATTTGAAGATTGCAGATTGAGTATTGAGTATTGAAACCTGTGAATTGATGATATTCTATTCAGGATTGAGGATTGATAACTGATTGTTGAGGACTGAGGGCTGAAGATTGAGGTTTCGGGATTGAGGATTCAGGATTGTGGTTTGAGGACCGAGGATTGAGGTTTCAGGATTGAGGATTGAGGGTTGAGGATTGAGGATTGAGAATTGAGGATTGAGGATTTAGGATTGAAGATTGAGGACTGGGTATTGAGGATTGAAGAATGAGGATTGAGGATTGAGGATAGAAGATTGAGGATTGAGGATTGAGGATTGAGGATTGAAGATTGAGTATTGAGGATTGAAGATTGAGGATTGGGGATTGAGGATTGAGGATTGAGGATTGACGATTGAGGATTGAGGACTGAGGATTGATGATTGAGGATTGAGGATTGAGGATTGAGAACTGAGGATTGAGGATTGCGGATTGAGGATTGAAGATTGAGTATTGAGGATTGAATATTGAGGATTGTGGATAGAGGATTGAGGTTTGAGGATTGAAAATTAAGGATTGGGGTTTGAGGATTGACGATTGAGGATTGAGTATTGAGGATTAAGAATTGAGGATTGAGGATTAAGGATTGAAGATTGAGGATTGGGGTCTGAGAACTGAGGGTTGAGTGATGAGAATTGATGTTTGTGGATAGAGATTTAAAGATTGCAGATTGAGTATTGAGTATTGAAAACTGTGAATTGATGATATTCTATTGAGGATTGAGAATTGACAACTGATTGCTGAGGACTTAGGTCTGAAGATTGAGGATTCAGGATTGAGGATTCAGGATTCAGGTGATGAGGACTGAGGATTGAGGATTGGGTATTGCGAATTGAGCATTGAGGATTGAGGATTGAGGATTGAGGACTGAGGATTGAGGACTGAAGGTTGAATATTGATTATTGAAGGTTGAGGATTGAGGATTGAGGGCTGTGGATTGAGGACGAGGACTGAGGGTTGAGTATTGATGTTTGGGGTCTGAGGATTGAGGATTGAGGATTGAGAATTGAGGATTGAGGATTGAGGATTCAAGATTGAGGTTTGGGTATTGAGGATTGAAGAATGAGGATTGAGGATTGAGGATTGAGGATTGAGGATTGAAGATTGGGTATTCAGGATTGAAGATTGAGGATTGAGGAATGAGGATTGAGGATTGAGGATTGAGGATTGAGGATTGAGGATTGAGGATTGAGGATTGAAGATTGAGTATTGAGGATTGAATATTGAGGATTGTGGATTGAGAATTGAGGATTGAGGATTGAAAATTAAGGATTGGGGATTGAGCATTGACGATTGAGGATTGAGTATTGAGGATTAAGAATTGAGAGTTGAGGATTGAGGATTGAAGATACAGTATTGAGGATTGAAGATTGAGGATTGAGGATTGAGGATTGAGGATTGACTATGAGGGTTGAGGGTTGAGGATTGAGGTTTGAGGTTTGAGGACTGAGCACTGAGGATTGAGGGTTGAGAGTTGAGTATTCAGGATTGAGGATTGAAGATTGAGGATTGGGTATTGAGGATTGAAGAATGAGGATTGAGTATTCAGGATTGAGGTTTGAGGACTGAGGATTGAGGATTGGGTATTGCGGATTGAGCATTGAGGATTGAGAATTGAGGTTTGAGGACTGATGATTGAGGACTGAAGATTGAATATTGATGATTGAAGATTGAGGATTGAGGATTGAGGGCTGTGGATTGAGGACGAGGACTGAGGGTTGAGTATTGATGTTTGAGGTCTGAGGATTGAGGATTGAGGATTGAGAATTGAGGATTGAGGATTGAGGATTCAAGATTGAGGATTGTGTATTGAGGATTGAAGAATGAGGATTGAGGATTGAGGAATGAGGATTGAGGATTGAGGATTGATGATTGAGGATTGAGGATTGAAGATTGAGTATTGAGGATTCAATATTGAGGTTTGTGGATTGAGTATTGAGGATTGAGGATTGAAGATTAAGGATTGGGGATTGAGGATTGACGATTGAGGATTGAGTATTGAGGATTAAGAATTGAGGATTGAGGATTGAGGATTGAAGATTCAGTATTGAGGATTGAAGATTGAGAATTGAGGATTGAGGATTGAGGATTGACTATGAGGGCTGAGGGTTGAGGATTGAGGTTTGAGGACTGAGGACTGAGGATTGACGATCGAGAATTGAGGATTCAGGATTGAGGATTGAAGATTGAGGATTGGGTATTGAGGATTGAAGAATGAGGATTGAGGATTCAGTATTGAGGATTGAGGATTGAAGATTGAGGATTGAGGATTGAGGATGGAGGATTGAAGATTGAGTATTGCGTATGGAAAACTCCGAACAGAGGATATTCTATTGAGGATTGAGGATTGATCACTGATTGTTGAGGACAGGGCGCTGAAGATTGAGGATTCAGGATTGAGGATTCATGATTGTGGTTTGAGGACTGAGGATTGAGGATTGAGGATTGAGGATTGAGGATTGAGGGTTGATGATTGAAGATTGAGGATTGGGTATTGAGGATTGAACATTGAGGGTTGAGGATTGAGGATTGAGGATTGAGGATTGAGGATTGAAGATTGAATATTGATGATAGAAGATTGACGATTGAGGATTGAGGATTGAGGATTGAGGATTGACGATTGAGGACTGAGTATTGAGGATTGAGAATTGAGGATTGAGGATTGACGATTGAAGATTCAGTATTGAGGATTGAAGATTGAGTATTGAGAATTGAGGATTGAGGATTGACTATGAGGGCTAAGGGTTGAGGATTGCGGTTTGAGGACTGAGGACTGGGGATTGAGGATTGAGAATTGAGGATTGAGGATTTAGGATTGAAGATTGAGGACTGGGTATTGAGGATTGAAGAATGAGGATTGAGAATTGAGGATAGAAGATTGAGGATTGAGGATTGAGGATTGAGGATTGATGATTGAGTATTGAGGATTGAAGATTGAGGATTGGGGATTGAGGATTGAGGATTGAGGATTGAAGATTGAGGATTGGGGACTGAGTGTTGAGGGTTGAGTGATGAGAATTGATGTTTGTGGATAGAGATTTGAAGATTGCAGATTGAGTATTGCGTATGGAAATCTCTGAACTGAGGATATTCTATTGAGGATTGAGGATTGACAACTGATTGATGAGGACTGAGGGCTGAAGATTGAGGTTTCGGGATTGAGGATTCAGGATTGTGGTTTGAGGACTGAGGATTGAGGTTTGAGGATTGAGGATTGAGGGTTGAGGATTGAGGATTGAGAATTGAGGATTGAGGATTTAGGATTGAAGATTGAGGACTGGGTATTGAGGATTGAAGAATGAGGATTGAGGATTGAGGATAGAAGATTGAGGATTGAGGATTGAGGATTGAGGATTGAAGATTGAGTATTGAGGATTGAAGATTGAGGATTGGGGATTGAGGATTGAGGATTGAGGATTGACGATTGAGGATTGAGGACTGAGGATTGATAATTGAGGATTGAGGATTGAGGATTGAGAACTGACGATTGAGGATTGCGGATTGAGGGTTGAAGATTGAGTATTGAGGATTGAATATTGAGGATTGTGGATTGAGGATTGACTATGAGGGCTGAGGGTTGAGGATTGAGGTTTGAGGTTTGAGGACTGAGCACTGAGGTTTGAGGATTGAGAATTGAGTATTCAGGATTGAGGATTGAAGATTGAGGATTGGGTATTGAGGATTGAAGAATGAGGATTGAGGATTCAGGATTGAGGTTTGAGGACTGAGGATCGAGGATTGGGTATTGCGGATTGAGCATTGAGGATTGAGGATTGTGGATTGAGGACTGAGGATTGAGGACTGAAGATTGAATATTGATGATTGAAGATTGAGGATTGTGGATTGAGAATTGAGGATTGAGGATTGAAGATTAAGGATTGGGGATTGAGCATTGACGATTGAGGATTGAGTATTGAGGATTAAGAATTGAGAGTTGAGGATTGAGGATTGAAGATACAGTATTGAGGATTGAAGATTGAGGATTGAGGATTGAGGATTGAGGATTGACTATGAGGGCTGAGGGTTGAGGATTGAGGTTTGAGGTTTGAGGACTGAGCACTGAGGTTTGAGGATTGAGAATTGAGTATTCAGGATTGAGGATTGAAGATTGAGGATTGGGTATTGAGGATTGAAGAATGAGGATTGAGGATTCAGGATTGAGGTTTGAGGACTGAGGATCGAGGATTGGGTATTGCGGATTGAGCATTGAGGATTGAGGATTGTGGATTGAGGACTGAGGATTGAGGACTGAAGATTGAATATTGATGATTGAAGATTGAGGATTGAGGATTGAGGGCTGTGGATTGAGGACGAGGACTGAGGGTTGAGTATTGACGTTTGAGGTCTGAGGATTGAGGATTGAGGATTGAGAATTGAGGATTGAGGATTGAGGATTCAAGATTGGGGATTGGGTATTGAGGATTGAAGAATGAGGAATGAGGATTGAGGATTGAGGATTGAGGATTGAAGATTGAGTATTGAGGATTGAAGATTGAGGATTGAGGAATGAGGATTGAGGATTGAGGATTGAGGATTGAGGATTGAGGATTGAAGATTGAGTATTGAGGATTGAATATTGAGGATTGTGGATTGAGTATTGAGGATTGAGGATTGAAGATTAAGGATTGGGGATTGAGGATTGACGATTGAGGATTGAGTATTGAGGATTAAGAATTGAGGATTGAGGATTGAGGATTGAGGATTGAAGATTCAGTATTGAGGATTGAAGATTGAGGATTGAGGATTGAGAATTGAGGATTGACTATGAGGGCTGAGGGTTGAGGATTGAGGTTTGAGGACTGAGGACTGAGGATTGACGATTGAGAATTGAGGATTCAGGATTGAGGATTGAAGATTGAGGATTGGGTATTGAGGATTGAAGAATGAGGATTGAGGATTCAGTATTGAGGATTGAGGATTGAAGATTGAGGATTGAGGATTGAGGATGGAGGATTGAAGATTGAGTATTGAGGATTGAAGATTGAGTATTGAGGATTGAAGATTGAGTATTGATTATTGAAATTTGAGGATTGGGGATTGAGGGTTGAGGATTGAGGATTGAAGATTGAGGATTGGGGACTGAGTGTTGAAGGTTGAGTGATGAGAATTGATGTTTGTGAATAGAGATTTGAAGATTGCAGATTGAGTATTGCGTATGGAAAACTCTGAACTGAGGATATTGTATTGAGGATTGAGGATTGACAACTGATTGTTGAGGACTGAGGGCTGAAGATTGAGGTTTCAGGATTGAGGATTCAGGATTGTGGTTCGAGGACTGAGGATTGAGGTTTGAGGATTGAGGATTGAGGTCTGAGGATCGAGGATTGAGGATTGAGTATTGAGGATTGATGATTGAGGATTGAAGATTGAGGATTGAGTATTGAGTATTCAGGATGGAGGATTGAGGATTGAGGATTGAGGATTGAAGATTGAGTATTGAGGATTGAAGATTGAGGATTAAGGATTGAGGATTTTGGATTGAGGGTTGAGGATTGAGTATTGAGGATTGAGAATTGAGGATTGAGGATTGAGGATTGAAGATTCAGTATTGAGGACTGAAGATTGAGTATTGAGGATTGAGAACTGAGGATTGAGGATTGAGGATTGAGGATTGAGGATTGAGGATTGAGGACTGAGGATTGAGGATTGAAGATCGAGTATTGAGGATTGAAGGTTGAGGTTTGAGGATTGAGGATTGAGAGTTGAGCATTGAGGATAGAGGATTGAAGATTGAGGATTGGGTATTGAGGATTGAAGAATGAGGATTGAGGATTGAGCATTGGGGATTGAGGATTGAAGATTGATGGTAGAGTACTCAGGACTGAGGATTGAGGATTGAAGGTTTAGTATTCAGGACTCAGAATTGAGGTTTGAGGACTGAGGATTGAGGATTGAAGATTGAGTATTGAGGATTGAATATTGAGGATTGAGGATTGAGGATTGAGGATCGAGGATGAGGTCTGAGGGCTGAGGATTGAGGTTTGAGGACGAGGACTGAGGGTTGAGTATTGATGTTTGAGGTCTGAGGATTGAGGATTGAGGATTGAGAATTGAGGATTGAGGATTGAGGATTGAAGATTGAGGATTGGGTGTTGAGGATTGAAGAATGAGGATTGAGGATTAAGGACTGAGGATTGAGGATTGAAGATTGAGTATTGAGGATGGAAGATTGACAATTGAGGATTGAGGATTGTAGATTAAGATTGAGGATTGAGGATTGAGGATTGAGGATTGAGGATTGAAGACTGAGGATTGGGGACTGAGCATTGAGGGTTGAGTGATGAGAATTGATGTTTGTGGATAGAGATCTGAAGATTGCAGGTTGAGTATTGAGTATTGAAAGCTGTGAATTGAGGACATTCTATTGAGGATTGAGGATTGACAACTGATTGTTGAGGACCCAGGGCTGAAGATTGAGGATTCAGGATTGAGGATTCAGGATTGAGGTTTGAGGACTGAGGATTGAGGATTGAGGATTGAGGATTGAGGATTGAGGATTGAAGACTGAGGATAGGGTACTGAGGATTGAACGTTGCGGATTGAGGGTTGAGGATTGAGTATTGAGGATTGAGGAATGAAGATTGAGGATTGGGGACGGAGTGTTGACGGTTGAGTGATGAGAATTGATGTTTGTGGATAGAGATTTGAAGATTGCAGATTGAGTATTGAGTGATAAAACTGTGAGTTGATGATATTCTATTGAGGATTGAGGATTGACAACTGATTGTTGAGGACTGAGGGCTGAAGATTGAGGATTCACGATTGAGGATTCAGGATTGAGGTTTGAGGACTGAGGATTGAGGATTGAGGATTGAGGATTGAGTATTGAGGATTGAGGATTGAGAATTGAATATTGAGGATTGAGGATTGAGGGTTGTGGATTGAGGGCGAGGACTGTGGGTTGAGTATTGATGTCTGAAGTCTGAGGATTGAGGATTGAGGATTGAAGATTGAGTATTGATGATTGAAGATTGAGGATGGAGGATTGAGTGTTGAGGTTTGAGGACGAGGACTGACGGTTGGGGTTTGAGGTTTGAGGATTGAGGGTTGAGGACTGAGGACTGAGGGTTGAGAATTGAGGATTGAGGATTGACGATTGAAGATTGACGATTGGGTATTGAGGATTGAAGAATGAGGATTGTGTATTGAGGATTGAGGATTGAGGATTGAAGATTAAGATTGAGGATTGAGGATTGAGGATTGAGGATTGAGTATTGAAGATTGAGGATTTGGGACAGAGGATTGAAGATTGAGGATTGAGGATTGAGGATTGAGGATTGAGGATTGAGGATTGAGGATTGAGGATTGAGGATTGAGGATAGGGAATTGAGGATTGAAGAATGTGGATTGAGGATCGAGGATAGAGGATTGAAGATTGAGTATTGAGGAGTGAAGATTGACGATTGAGGATTGAGGATTGAGGATTGAGTGTTGAGGATTCAGGATTGAGGATTGAAGATTGAGTATTGAGGATTGAAGATCGAGGATTGTGGATTGAGGATTGAGGATTGAGGATTGAGGATTGAGGATTGAAGATTGAGTATTGAGGATTGAAAATTAAGATTGAGGATTGAGGATTGAGGATTGAGGATTGAAGATTGAGGATTGGGGACTGAGTATTGAGGGTTGAGTGATGAGAATTGATGTTTGTGTATAGAGATCTGAAGATTGCAGATTGAGTATTGAGTATTGAAATCTGTGAATTGAGGATATTCTATTGAGGATTGAGGATTGACAACTGATTGTTGAGGACTCAGGCCTGAAGATTGAGGATTCAGGATTGAGGATTCAGGATTGTGGTTTAATGACTGAGGATTGAGGATTGAGGATTGAGGATTGAGGATTGAGGATTGAAGATTGAGTATTAAGGATTGAGCATTGAGGATTGAGGATTGAAGATTGAGTATTGAGGATTGAAGATTAAGATTGAGGATTGAGGATTGAGGATTGAGGATTGAAGATTGAGGATTGGGGACTGAGTATTGAGGGTTGAGTGATGATAATTGATGTTTGTGGATGGAGATCTGAAGATTGCAGATTGAGTATTGAGTATTGAAAACTGTGAATTGAGGACATTCTATTGAGGATTGAGGATTGACAACTGATTGTGTAGGACTAAGGGCTGAAGATTGAGGATTCCTGATTGAGGATTCAGGATTGATATATGAGGACTGAGGATTGAGGATTGAGAATTGAGGATTGAGGATTGAGGGTTGAAGACTGAGGATTGGGTATTGACGATTTAAGATTGAGGATTGAGGATTGAGGATTGAGTGATGAGAATTGATGTTTGAGGAATGAGATTTGATTATTGAATATTGCTGATTGGGTACTGATACATGAGGATTCAGGATATTCTATTGAGTATTGAGAACTGAGGAATGATGGTTGAGTATTGAGGATTGATGGCTGAGGTTTGTGCGTTGTATATTGAGGATTGAGGATTGAGGATTGAGGATTGAGGATTGAGGATTGAAGATTGAGTATTGATGATTGAAGATTGATGATGGAGGATTGAGGGTTGAGGTTTGAGGACGAGGACTGACGGTTGAGGTTTGAGGTTTGAGGATTGAGGATTGAGGATTGAGGACTGAGGATTGAGGATTGCGGATTGGTCATTGAGGATTGAAGATTGAGGACTGGGGATTGAGGATTCAAGATTGAGGATTAAGGATTGAGGACTGGGGATTGAGGATGCAGGATTGGAGATTGATTATTGAGGATTGAAGATTGAGGATTGAGGATTGAGGATTGAGGATTGAGAATTGAGAATTTAGAATTGAGGATGAGGACTGAGGTTTGAGGATTGAGGTTTGAGGAACGAGGATTTAGGATTGAGGATTGAGGAGTGAGGATTCACGATTGAGAATTGAAGTTTGAGGATTGATGACAGAGGATTGAGGATTGAGGATTGAAGATTGAGTATTGAGGATGGAAGATTGAGGTTTGAGGATTGAGGATTGAGAATTGAACATTGAGGATTGAGGATTGACGATTGAGGATTGGGTATTGAGGATTGAAGAATGAGGATTGAGGATTGAGCATTGGGGATTGAGGATTGAAGATTGATGGTAGAGTATTCAGGACTGAGGATTGAGGATTGAAGATTGAGTGTTCAGGATTCAGAATTGAGGTTTGAGGACTGAGGATTGAGGATTGAAGATTGAGTATTGAGGATTGAAGATTGAGGATTGAGGATTGAGGATTGAGGATTGAGGATGAGGTCTGAGGGCTGAGGTTTGAGGTTTGAGGACGGAGGACTGAGGATTGAGGGTTGAGGATTGAGGATGAGGGCTGACGGTTGAGTATTGAGGATTGAGGAATGAAGATTGAGGATTGGGGACGGAGTGTTGAGGGTTGAGTGATGAGAATTGATGTTTGTGAATAGAGATTTGAAGATTGCAGATTGAGTATTGAGTATTGAAAACTGTGAATTGATGATATTCTATTGACGATTGAGGATTGAGGATTGATGACTGAGGATGAGGGCTGAGGGTTGAGGATTGAGGTTTGAGGACTGAGGACTGAGGAATGAGGACTGAGAATTGAGGATTGAGGATTGAGGATTGAAGATTGAGGATTGGGTACTGAGGATTGAAGAATGAGGATTGAGGATTGAGGATTGAGGGTTGAGGATTGAGGATTGAGGATTGATGATTGAGGATTGAAGATTGAGTATTGAGGATGGAAGATTGACGATTGAGGATTGAGGATTGAGGGTTGAGGATTGAGGATTGAGGATTGAGGATTGAGGATTGAAGATTGAGTATTGAGGATTGATAATTGAGGATTGAGTGTTAGGGATTGAGGATTGAGGATTGAGGATTGAAGATTGAGTATTGAGGATTGAAGATTAAGATTGAGGATTGAGGATTGAGGATTGAGAGTTGAGTGTTGAGGATTGAGGATTGAAGATTGAGTATTGAGGATTGAAAATTAAGATTGAGGATTGAGGATTGAGGATTGAGGATTGAAGATTGAGGATTGGGGACTGAGTATTGAGGGTTGAGTGATGAGAATTGATGTTTGTGTATAGAGATCTGAAGATTGCAGATTGAGTATTGAGTATTGAAATCTGTGAATTGAGGATATTCTATTGAGGATTGAGGATTGACAACTGATTGTTGAGGACTCAGGCCTGAAGATTGAGGATTCAGGATTGAGGATTCAGGATTGTGGTTTAATGACTGAGGATTGAGGATTGAGGATTGAGGATTGAGGATTGAGGATTGAAGATTGAGTATTAAGGATTGAGCATTGAGGATTGAGGATTGAAGATTGAGTATTGAGGATTGAAGATTAAGATTGAGGATTGAGGATTGAGGATTGAGGATTGAAGATTGAGGATTGGGGACTGAGTATTGAGGGTTGAGTGATGATAATTGATGTTTGTGGATGGAGATCTGAAGATTGCAGATTGAGTATTGAGTATTGAAAACTGTGAATTGAGGACATTCTATTGAGGATTGAGGATTGACAACTGATTGTGTAGGACTAAGGGCTGAAGATTGAGGATTCCTGATTGAGGATTCAGGATTGATATATGAGGACTGAGGATTGAGGATTGAGAATTGAGGATTGAGGATTGAGGGTTGAAGACTGAGGATTGGGTATTGACGATTTAAGATTGAGGATTGAGGATTGAGGATTGAGTGATGAGAATTGATGTTTGAGGAATGAGATTTGATTATTGAATATTGCTGATTGGGTACTGATACATGAGGATTCAGGATATTCTATTGAGTATTGAGAACTGAGGAATGATGGTTGAGTATTGAGGATTGATGGCTGAGGTTTGTGCGTTGTATATTGAGGATTGAGGATTGAGGATTGAGGATTGAGGATTGAGGATTGAAGATTGAGTATTGATGATTGAAGATTGATGATGGAGGATTGAGGGTTGAGGTTTGAGGACGAGGACTGACGGTTGAGGTTTGAGGTTTGAGGATTGAGGATTGAGGATTGAGGACTGAGGATTGAGGATTGCGGATTGGTCATTGAGGATTGAAGATTGAGGACTGGGGATTGAGGATTCAAGATTGAGGATTAAGGATTGAGGACTGGGGATTGAGGATGCAGGATTGGAGATTGATTATTGAGGATTGAAGATTGAGGATTGAGGATTGAGGATTGAGGATTGAGAATTGAGAATTTAGAATTGAGGATGAGGACTGAGGTTTGAGGATTGAGGTTTGAGGAACGAGGATTTAGGATTGAGGATTGAGGAGTGAGGATTCACGATTGAGAATTGAAGTTTGAGGATTGATGACAGAGGATTGAGGATTGAGGATTGAAGATTGAGTATTGAGGATGGAAGATTGAGGTTTGAGGATTGAGGATTGAGAATTGAACATTGAGGATTGAGGATTGACGATTGAGGATTGGGTATTGAGGATTGAAGAATGAGGATTGAGGATTGAGCATTGGGGATTGAGGATTGAAGATTGATGGTAGAGTATTCAGGACTGAGGATTGAGGATTGAAGATTGAGTGTTCAGGATTCAGAATTGAGGTTTGAGGACTGAGGATTGAGGATTGAAGATTGAGTATTGAGGATTGAAGATTGAGGATTGAGGATTGAGGATTGAGGATTGAGGATGAGGTCTGAGGGCTGAGGTTTGAGGTTTGAGGACGGAGGACTGAGGATTGAGGGTTGAGGATTGAGGATGAGGGCTGACGGTTTAGTATTGAGGATTGAGGAATGAAGATTGAGGATTGGGGACGGAGTGTTGAGGGTTGAGTGATGAGAATTGATGTTTGTGAATAGAGATTTGAAGATTGCAGATTGAGTATTGAGTATTGAAAACTGTGAATTGATGATATTCTATTGACGATTGAGGATTGAGGATTGATGACTGAGGATGAGGGCTGAGGGTTGAGGATTGAGGTTTGAGGACTGAGGACTGAGGAATGAGGACTGAGAATTGAGGATTGAGGATTGAGGATTGAAGATTGAGGATTGGGTACTGAGGATTGAAGAATGAGGATTGAGGATTGAGGATTGAGGGTTGAGGATTGAGGATTGAGGATTGATGATTGAGGATTGAAGATTGAGTATTGAGGATGGAAGATTGACGATTGAGGATTGAGGATTGAGGGTTGAGGATTGAGGATTGAGGATTGAGGATTGAGGATTGAAGATTGAGTATTGAGGATTGATAATTGAGGATTGAGTGTTAGGGATTGAGGATTGAGGATTGAGGATTGAAGATTGAGTATTGAGGATTGAAGATTAAGATTGAGGATTGAGGATTGAGGATTGAGAGTTGAGTGTTGAGGATTGAGGATTGAAGATTGAGTATTGAGGATTGAATGTTGAGGATTGAGGATTGAGGATTGAGGATTGAGGATTGAAGATTGAGGATTGGGGACTGAACGTTGAGGGTTGAGTGATGAAAATTGATGATTGTGGATAGAGATTTGAAGATTGCAGATTGAGTATTGAGTATTGCATGCTTTGAATTAATGATATTCTATTGAGGATTGAGGATTGACGGCTGATTGTTGAGGACTGAGGGCTGAAGATTGAGGATTCAGGATTGAGGATTCAGGATTGAGGTTTGAGGATTGAGGATTGATGATTGAGGATTGTGGATTGAGGATTGAGGATTGAGGGTTGAGGATTGAGGATTGAGGATTGATGATTGAGGATTGAAGATTGAGTATTGAGGATGGAAGATTGACGATTGAGGATTGAGGATTGAGGGTTGAGGATTGAGGATTGAGGATTGAGGATTGAGGATTGAAGATTGAGTATTGAGGATTGATAATTGAGGATTGAGTGTTAGGGATTGAGGATTGAGGATTGAGGATTGAAGATTGAGTATTGAGGATTGAAGATTAAGATTGAGGATTGAGGATTGAGGATTGAGAGTTGAGTGTTGAGGATTGAGGATTGAAGATTGAGTATTGAGGATTGAATGTTGAGGATTGAGGATTGAGGATTGAGGATTGAGGATTGAAGATTGAGGATTGGGGACTGAACGTTGAGGGTTGAGTGATGAAAATTGATGATTGTGGATAGAGATTTGAAGATTGCAGATTGAGTATTGAGTATTGCATGCTTTGAATTAATGATATTCTATTGAGGATTGAGGATTGACGGCTGATTGTTGAGGACTGAGGGCTGAAGATTGAGGATTCAGGATTGAGGATTCAGGATTGAGGTTTGAGGATTGAGGATTGATGATTGAGGATTGTGGATTGAGTATTGAGAATTGAAGATTGAGGATTGAGGATTGAGGGTTGTGGATTGAGGACGAGGACTGAGGGTTGATTATTGATGTTTGAGGTCTGAGGATTGAGGATTGAGGATTGAGAATTGAGGATTGAGGATTGAGGATTGAAGATTGAGGATTGTGTATTGAGGATTGAAGAATGAGGATTGAGGATTGAGGACTGAGCATTGAGGATTGAGAATTGAGGATTGAGGATTGAAGATTGAGTGTTGAGGATTGAAGATTGAGGATTGAGGATTGAGGATTGAAGAGAGAGATCTGAGTGTTGAGGATTGAGTATTGAGAATTGATGTTTGGGGATTGAGATTTGATTATTGAATATTGCGAATTGAGTATTGAACCATGAGAATTCAGGATATTCTATTGAGTATTGAGAACTGTGGATTGATGGTTGAGTATTGAGGAATGATGGTTGAGGGTTGTGCGTTGAATATTGAGGATTAAGGATTGAGGATTGAGGATTGAGGATTGAGGATTGAGGATTGAAGATTGAGTATTGATGATTGAAGATTGAGGATTGAGGATTGAGGATTGAGGATTGAGGATTCAAGATTGAGTATTGAGGATTGAAGATTGAGGATTGAGGATTGAGGATTGAGGATTGAGTGTTGAGGATTGAGGATTGAAGATTGAGTATTGAGGATTGAAGATTGAGGATTGAGGATTGAGGATTGAGGATTGAGGATTGAAGATTGAGGATTGGGGACTGAGCGTTGAGGGTTGAGTGATGAAAATTGATGATTGTGGATAGAGATTTGAAGATTGCAGATTGAGTATTGAGTATTGAAAGCTTTGAATTAATGATATTCTATTGAGGATTGAGGATTGACAGCTGATTGTTGAGGACTGAGGGCTGAAGATTGAGGATTCAGTATTGAGGATTCAGGATTGAGCTTTGAGGATTGAGGATTGATGATTGAGGATTGTGGATTGAGTATTGGGAATTGAAGATTGAGGATTGAGGATTGAGGGTTGTGGATTGAGGACGAGGACTGAGGGTTGAGTATTGATGTTTGAGGTCTGACGATTGAGGATTGAGGATTGAGAATTGAGGATTGAGGATTGAAGATTGAGGATTTAGGATTGAGGATTGAGGATTGAGGATGAGGGCTGAGGGTTGAGGATTGAGGTTTGATGACTGAGGATTGAGGATTGAGGATTGAGGATTGAGGATTGAGGATTGAGGATTGAATATTGAGTATTGAGGATTGAAGATTGAGGATTGAGGATTGAGGATTGAGGATTGAGAATTGAGGATTGAGGATTGGGGATTGAGGATTGACGATTGAGGACTGAGCGTTGAGGGCTGAGTGATGAGAATTGATGTTTGTGGATTGAGATTTGAAGATTGAAGAATGGGGATTGAGTATTGAAAACAGAGAATTGAGGATATTCTATTGAGGATTGAGGATTGACAATTGATTGTTGAGGACTGAGGGCTGAGGATTGAGGGTTCAGGATTGAAAGTTGAGGGTTGACGATTGAGGATTGAGGATCGAGGATGGAGGATTGAAGAGAGAGGACTGAGTGTTGAGGATTGAGTGTTGAGAATTGATGTTTGTGGATTGAGATTTGATTATTGAAAATTGTGGATTGAGTATTGAACCATGAGAATTCAGGATAGTCTATTGAGTATTGAGAATTGAGGATTGATGGTTGAGGGTTGTGTGTTGAATATTGAGGATGGAGGATTGAGGATTGAGGATTGAGGATTGAGGATTGAAGATTGAGTATTGAGGGTTGAAGATTGAGGATTGAGGATTGAGGATTGAGGATGGAGGATGAGGGCTGAGGGTTGAGGATTGAGGTTTGAGTATTGAATCCTGAGAATTCAGGATATTCTATTGAGCATTGGGAATTGAGGATTGATGGTTGGGTATTGAGGATTGAGGATTGAGGATTGACGATTGAGTATTGAAGATTGAGGATTGATGATTGAGGATTGAGGATTGAGGATTAAGGGTTGAGGATTGCGGTTTGAGGACTGAGGACTGGGGATTGAGGATTGAGAATTGAGGATTGAGGATTGATGATTTTGTATTGAAGATTGAGGACTGGGTATTGAGGATTGAAGAATGAGGATTGAGGATTGAGGATAGAAGATTGAGTATTGAGGATTGAGGATTGAGGATTGAAGATTGAGTATTGAGGATTGAAGATTGAGGATTGGGGATTGAGGATTGAGGATTGAGGATTGAAGATTGAGGTTGGGGACTGAGTGTTGAGGGTTGAGTGATGAGAATTGATGTTTGTGGATAGAGATTTGAAGATTGCGGATTGAGTATTGCGTATGGAAAACTCTGAACTGAGGATATTCTATTGAGGATTGAGGATTGACAACTTATTGTTGAGGACTGAGGGCTGACGATTGAGGTTTCAGGATTGAGGATTCAGGATTGTGGTTTGAGGACTGAGGATTGAGGTTTGTGGATTGAGGATTGAGGATTGAGGATTGAGGATTGACGATTGAGGATTGAGGACTGAGGATTGATGATTGAGGATTGAAGATTGAGTATTGAGGATTGAAGATTGACTATCGAGGATTGAGGATTGAGGATTGAGGATTGAAGATTGAGGATTGGGGATTGAGGATTGAGGATTGACGATTGAGGATTGAAGATTGATGATTGAGTGTTGAGGATTGAAGATTGAGGATTGAGGATTGAGGATTGAGGATTGAGGATTGAGGATTGAAGATTGAGGATTGGGGACTGAGTGTTAGAGGGTTGAGTGATGAGAATTGATGACTGTGGATAGAGATTTGAAGATTGCAGATTGAGTAATGATAATTGAAAACTGTGAATTGATGATATTCTATTCAGGATTGAGGATTGATAACTGATTGTTGAGGACTGAGGGCTGAAGACTGAGGATTCAGGATTGAGGATTCAGGATTGAGGTTTGAGGATTGAGGATTGATGATTGAGGATTGTGGATTGAGTATTGAGAATTGAAGATTGAGGATTGAGGATTGAGGGTTGTGGATTGAGGACGAGGACTGAGGGTTGATTATTGATGTTTGAGGTCTGAGGATTGAGGATTGAGGATTGAGAATTGAGGATTGAGGATTGAGGATTGAAGATTGAGGATTGTGTATTGAGGATTGAAGAATGAGGATTGAGGATTGAGGACTGAGCATTGAGGATTGAGAATTGAGGATTGAGGATTGAAGATTGAGTGTTGAGGATTGAAGATTGAGGATTGAGGATTGAGGATTGAAGAGAGAGATCTGAGTGTTGAGGATTGAGTATTGAGAATTGATGTTTGGGGATTGAGATTTGATTATTGAATATTGCGAATTGAGTATTGAACCATGAGAATTCAGGATATTCTATTGAGTATTGAGAACTGTGGATTGATGGTTGAGTATTGAGGAATGATGGTTGAGGGTTGTGCGTTGAATATTGAGGATTAAGGATTGAGGATTGAGGATTGAGGATTGAGGATTGAGGATTGAAGATTGAGTATTGATGATTGAAGATTGAGGATTGAGGATTGAGGATTGAGGATTGAGGATTCAAGATTGAGTATTGAGGATTGAAGATTGAGGATTGAGGATTGAGGATTGAGGATTGAGTGTTGAGGATTGAGGATTGAAGATTGAGTATTGAGGATTGAAGATTGAGGATTGAGGATTGAGGATTGAGGATTGAGGATTGAAGATTGAGGATTGGGGACTGAGCGTTGAGGGTTGAGTGATGAAAATTGATGATTGTGGATAGAGATTTGAAGATTGCAGATTGAGTATTGAGTATTGAAAGCTTTGAATTAATGATATTCTATTGAGGATTGAGGATTGACAGCTGATTGTTGAGGACTGAGGGCTGAAGATTGAGGATTCAGTATTGAGGATTCAGGATTGAGCTTTGAGGATTGAGGATTGATGATTGAGGATTGTGGATTGAGTATTGGGAATTGAAGATTGAGGATTGAGGATTGAGGGTTGTGGATTGAGGACGAGGACTGAGGGTTGAGTATTGATGTTTGAGGTCTGACGATTGAGGATTGAGGATTGAGAATTGAGGATTGAGGATTGAAGATTGAGGATTTAGGATTGAGGATTGAGGATTGAGGATGAGGGCTGAGGGTTGAGGATTGAGGTTTGATGACTGAGGATTGAGGATTGAGGATTGAGGATTGAGGATTGAGGATTGAGGATTGAATATTGAGTATTGAGGATTGAAGATTGAGGATTGAGGATTGAGGATTGAGGATTGAGAATTGAGGATTGAGGATTGGGGATTGAGGATTGACGATTGAGGACTGAGCGTTGAGGGCTGAGTGATGAGAATTGATGTTTGTGGATTGAGATTTGAAGATTGAAGAATGGGGATTGAGTATTGAAAACAGAGAATTGAGGATATTCTATTGAGGATTGAGGATTGACAATTGATTGTTGAGGACTGAGGGCTGAGGATTGAGGGTTCAGGATTGAAAGTTGAGGGTTGACGATTGAGGATTGAGGATTGAGGATGGAGGATTGAAGAGAGAGGACTGAGTGTTGAGGATTGAGTGTTGAGAATTGATGTTTGTGGATTGAGATTTGATTATTGAAAATTGTGGATTGAGTATTGAACCATGAGAATTCAGGATAGTCTATTGAGTATTGAGAATTGAGGATTGATGGTTGAGGGTTGTGTGTTGAATATTGAGGATGGAGGATTGAGGATTGAGGATTGAGGATTGAGGATTGAAGATTGAGTATTGAGGGTTGAAGATTGAGGATTGAGGATTGAGGATTGAGGATGGAGGATGAGGGCTGAGGGTTGAGGATTGAGGTTTGAGTATTGAATCCTGAGAATTCAGGATATTCTATTGAGCATTGGGAATTGAGGATTGATGGTTGGGTATTGAGGATTGAGGATTGAGGATTGACGATTGAGTATTGAAGATTGAGGATTGATGATTGAGGATTGAGGATTGAGGATTAAGGGTTGAGGATTGCGGTTTGAGGACTGAGGACTGGGGATTGAGGATTGAGAATTGAGGATTGAGGATTGATGATTTTGTATTGAAGATTGAGGACTGGGTATTGAGGATTGAAGAATGAGGATTGAGGATTGAGGATAGAAGATTGAGTATTGAGGATTGAGGATTGAGGATTGAAGATTGAGTATTGAGGATTGAAGATTGAGGATTGGGGATTGAGGATTGAGGATTGAGGATTGAAGATTGAGGTTGGGGACTGAGTGTTGAGGGTTGAGTGATGAGAATTGATGTTTGTGGATAGAGATTTGAAGATTGCGGATTGAGTATTGCGTATGGAAAACTCTGAACTGAGGATATTCTATTGAGGATTGAGGATTGACAACTTATTGTTGAGGACTGAGGGCTGACGATTGAGGTTTCAGGATTGAGGATTCAGGATTGTGGTTTGAGGACTGAGGATTGAGGTTTGTGGATTGAGGATTGAGGATTGAGGATTGAGGATTGACGATTGAGGATTGAGGACTGAGGATTGATGATTGAGGATTGAAGATTGAGTATTGAGGATTGAAGATTGACTATCGAGGATTGAGGATTGAGGATTGAGGATTGAAGATTGAGGATTGGGGATTGAGGATTGAGGATTGACGATTGAGGATTGAAGATTGATGATTGAGTGTTGAGGATTGAAGATTGAGGATTGAGGATTGAGGATTGAGGATTGAGGATTGAGGATTGAAGATTGAGGATTGGGGACTGAGTGTTAGAGGGTTGAGTGATGAGAATTGATGACTGTGGATAGAGATTTGAAGATTGCAGATTGAGTAATGATAATTGAAAACTGTGAATTGATGATATTCTATTCAGGATTGAGGATTGATAACTGATTGTTGAGGACTGAGGGCTGAAGACTGAGGATTCAGGATTGAGGATTCAGGATTGAGGTTTGAGGACTGAGGATTGATGATTGAGGATTGTGGATTGAGGATTGAGAATTGAAGATTGAGGGTTGAGCATTGAGGGTTGTGGATTGAGGACGAGGACTGAGGGTTGAGTATTGATGCTTGAGGTCTGAGGATTGAGGTTTGAGGATTGAGAATTGATGTTTGGGGATTGAGATTTGATTATTGAATATTGCGGATTGAGTATTGAACCATGAGAATTCAGGATATTCTATTGAGTATTGAGAACTGAGGATTGATGGTTGAGTATTGAGGATTGATGGTTGAGGGTTGTGCGTTGAATATTGAGGATTGAGGATTGAGGATTGAGGATTGAGGATTGCGGATTGAGGATTGAAGATTGAGTATTGATGATTGAAGATTGAGGATTGAGGATTGAGGATTGAGGATTGAGGATTGAAGATTGAGTATTGAGGATTGAAGATTGAGGATTGAGGACTGAGGATTGAGGATTGAGTGTTGAGGATTGAGGATTGAAGATTGAGTATTGAGGATTGAAGATTGAGGATAGAGGATTGAGGATTGAGGATTGAGGATTGAATATTGAGGATTGGGGACTGAGCGTTGAGGGTTGAGTGATGAAAATTGATGATTGTGGATAGAGATTTGAAGATTGCAGATTGAGTATTGAGTATTGAAAGCTTTGAATTAATGATATTCTATTGAGGATTGAGGATTGACAGCTGATTGTTGAGGACTGAGGGCTGAAGATTGAGGATTCAGGATTGAGGATTCAGGATTGAGGTTTGAGGATTGAGGATTGATGATTGAGGATTGTGGATTGAGTATTGAGAATTGAAGATTGAGGATTGAGGATTGAGGGTTGTGGATTGAGGACGAGGACTGAGGGTTGAGTATTGATGTTTGAGGTCTGAGGATTGATGATTGATCATTGAGGATTGAAGATTGAGGACTCGGGATTGAGGATTGAAGATTGAGGATTAAGGATTGAGTATTGAGGATTGAGGATTGAGGATTGAGGATTGAGTATTGAAGATTGAGTATTCATGACTGAGGATTGAGGATTGAAGATTGAGGATTGAGGATTGAGCATTGAGGATTGAGGATTGAGGATTGAAGATTGAGGATTGGAGACTGAGTGTTAGAGGGTTGAGTGATGAGAATTGACGACTGTGGATAGAGATTTGAAGATTGCAGATTGAGTATTGAGTATTGAAAACTGTGAATTGATGATATTCTATTCAGGATTGAGGATTGATAACTGATTGTTGAGGACTGAGGGCTGAAGACTGAGGATTCAGGATTGAGGATTCAGGATTGAGGTTTGAGGACTGAGGATTGATGATTGAGGATTGTGGATTGAGGATTGAGAATTGAAGATTGAGGGTTGAGCATTGAGGGTTGTGGATTGAGGACGAGGACTGAGGGTTGAGTATTGATGCTTGAGGTCTGAGGATTGAGGTTTGAGGATTGAGAATTGAGGATTGAGGATTGAGGATTGAAGATTGAGGATTGGGTATTGATGACTGAAGAATGAGGATTGAGTATTGAGGATTGAGGATTGAGGATTGAAGATTCAGTATTGAGGATTGAAGTTTGAGAATTGAGGATTGAGTATTCAAGATTGAGGATTTGGCACTGAGGGTTGAAGATAGAGGATTGACTATTGAGGATTGAGGATTGAGGGTTGAGTATTGAGGATTGAAGATTGAGGATTGGGTATTGAGGATTGAAGAATGAGGATTGAGGGTTGAGGATTGAGGATTGAGGATTGAAGATTGAGTATTGAGGATGGAAGATTGACGATTGAGGATTGAGGATTGAGGATTGGGTGTTGAGAATAGAGGATTGAGGATTGAAGATTGAGTATTGAGGATTGAAGGTTGAGGATTGAGGATTGAGGAATGAGGATTGGCGCTTGAGGATTGAGGATTGAGGATGGAGGATTGAAGAGAGAGGACTGAGTGTTGAGGATTGAGTGTTGAGAAATGATGTTTGAGGATTGAGATTTGATTATTGAATATTGTGGATTGAGTATTGAATCATGAGAATTCAGGGTATTCTATTGAGTATTGAGAATTGAGGATTGATGGTTGGGGGTTGTGTGTTGAATATAGAGGATTGAGAATTGAGGACTGAGGATTGAAGATTGAGGATTGAAGATTGAGTATTGATGATTGAAGATTGAGGATTGAGGATTGAGGGTTGAGGATTGAGGACGAGGTCTGACGGTTCAGGATTGATGATTGATCATTGAGGATTGAAGATTGAGGACTCGGGATTGAGGATTGAAGATTGAGGATTAAGGATTGAGTATTGAGGATTGAGGATTGAGGATTGAGGATTGAGTATTGAAGATTGAGTATTCATGACTGAGGATTGAGGATTGAGGATTGAGGATTGAGGATTGAGGATTGAGGATTGAAGATTGAGGACTGAGTGTTGAGGATTGAGTGATGAGTATTGATGTTTGTGGATGGAAACTTGAAGATTGAAGAATGAGGATTGAGTATTGAAAACTGAGATTTCAGGGTATTCTATTGAGTATTGAGAATTGAGGATTGATGGTTGAGTATTGAGGATTGAAGGTTGAGGGTTGTGTGTTGAATATTGAGGATTGAAGATTGTGTATTGAGGATTGAAGATTGAGGACTGCGGATTGAGGATTCAGGATTGAGGGTTGAGGATTGAAGATTGAAGATTGAGTATTGAGGATTGAGGATTGAGGACTGAGTATTGAAGATTAAGTATTCATGACTGAGGATTGAGGATTGAGGATTGAGGGTTGAGCATTGAGGATCGAAGATTGAGTATTGATGATTGAAGATTGAGGTTTGAGGATTGAGGATTGAGGATGGAGGATGAGGGCTGAGGGTTGAGGATTGAGGTTTGAGTTTTGAATACTGAGAATTCAGTATATTCTATTGAGTATTCAGGATTGAGGACTGATGGTTGAGTATTGAGGATTGAGGATTGAGGATTGAGGATTGAGTATTGAAGATTGAGGATTGATGATTGAAGATTGAGGATTGAGGATTGAGGATTGAGGATTGAGGCTTGAGTGTTGAAGATTGAGGATTGGTGATTGAGGATTGAGGATTGAGGATTGAGGATTGAGGATTGAGGATTCAAGATTGAGGATTGAGGGTTGAGAATTGAGTGTTGAGGGTTGAGTGATGAGAATTGATGTTTGTGGATGGAGACTTGATGATTGAAGATTGAGCTTTGAGTATTGAAAGCTGAGAATTCAGGATATTCCATTGAGTATTGAGAATTGAGGATTGATGATTGAGTATTGAGGATTGATGTTTGAGGGTTGTGTATTGAATATTGAGGATTGAGGATTGAGGATTGAGGATTGAGGATTGAGGATTGAAGATTGAGGATTGAGGGTTGAGGGTTGAGGATTGAGTACGAGGACTGACGATTGAGGATTGAAGTTTGAGGATTGAGGATTGAGGATTGAGGATTGAGGATTGCGGATTGAGAATTGAAGATTGAGTATTGAGGATTGAAGGTTGAGGAATGAGGATTGAGGATTGAGGATTGAGGATTGAGGATTGAGCAATGAGGATTGAGAATTGAGGATTGAGGATTGAAGATTGAGTGTTGAGGATTGAAGATTGAGGATTGAGGATTGAGGAATGAAGAGAGAGAACTGAGTGTTGAGGATTGAGTATTGAGAATTGATGTTTGGGGATTGAGATTTGATTATTGATTATTGCGGATTGAGTATTGAACCATGAGAATTCAGGATATTCTATTGAGTATTGAGAACTGAGGATTGATGGTTGAGTATTGAGGATTGATGGTTGAGGGTTGTGCGTTGAATATTGAGGATTGAGGGTTGAGGATTGAGGACGAGGTCTGACGGTTCAGGATTGATGATTGATCATTGAGGATTGAAGATTGAGGACTCGGGATTGAGGATTGAAGATTGAGGATTAAGGATTGAGTATTGAGGATTGAGGATTGAGGATTGAGGATTGAGTATTGAAGATTGAGTATTCATGACTGAGGATTGAGGATTGAGGATTGAGGATTGAGGATTGAGGATTGAGGATTGAAGATTGAGGACTGAGTGTTGAGGATTGAGTGATGAGTATTGATGTTTGTGGATGGAAACTTGAAGATTGAAGAATGAGGATTGAGTATTGAAAACTGAGATTTCAGGGTATTCTATTGAGTATTGAGAATTGAGGATTGATGGTTGAGTATTGAGGATTGAAGGTTGAGGGTTGTGTGTTGAATATTGAGGATTGAAGATTGTGTATTGAGGATTGAAGATTGAGGACTGCGGATTGAGGATTCAGGATTGAGGGTTGAGGATTGAAGATTGAAGATTGAGTATTGAGGATTGAGGATTGAGGACTGAGTATTGAAGATTAAGTATTCATGACTGAGGATTGAGGATTGAGGATTGAGGGTTGAGCATTGAGGATCGAAGATTGAGTATTGATGATTGAAGATTGAGGTTTGAGGATTGAGGATTGAGGATGGAGGATGAGGGCTGAGGGTTGAGGATTGAGGTTTGAGTTTTGAATACTGAGAATTCAGTATATTCTATTGAGTATTCAGGATTGAGGACTGATGGTTGAGTATTGAGGATTGAGGATTGAGGATTGAGGATTGAGTATTGAAGATTGAGGATTGATGATTGAAGATTGAGGATTGAGGATTGAGGATTGAGGATTGAGGCTTGAGTGTTGAAGATTGAGGATTGGTGATTGAGGATTGAGGATTGAGGATTGAGGATTGAGGATTGAGGATTCAAGATTGAGGATTGAGGGTTGAGAATTGAGTGTTGAGGGTTGAGTGATGAGAATTGATGTTTGTGGATGGAGACTTGATGATTGAAGATTGAGCTTTGAGTATTGAAAGCTGAGAATTCAGGATATTCCATTGAGTATTGAGAATTGAGGATTGATGATTGAGTATTGAGGATTGATGTTTGAGGGTTGTGTATTGAATATTGAGGATTGAGGATTGAGGATTGAGGATTGAGGATTGAGGATTGAAGATTGAGGATTGAGGGTTGAGGGTTGAGGATTGAGTACGAGGACTGACGGTTGAGGATTGAAGTTTGAGGATTGAGGATTGAGGATTGAGGATTGAGGATTGCGGATTGAGAATTGAAGATTGAGTATTGAGGATTGAAGGTTGAGGAATGAGGATTGAGGATTGAGGATTGAGGATTGAGGATTGAGCATTGAGGATTGAGAATTGAGGATTGAGGATTGAAGATTGAGTGTTGAGGATTGAAGATTGAGGATTGAGGATTGAGGAATGAAGAGAGGGAACTGAGTGTTGAGGATTGAGTATTGAGAATTGATGTTTGGGGATTGAGATTTGATTATTGAATATTGCGGATTGAGTATTGAACCATGAGAATTCAGGATATTCTATTGAGTATTGAGAACTGAGGATTGATGGTTGAGTATTGAGGATTGATGGTTGAGGGTTGTGCGTTGAATATTGAGGATTGAGGATTGAGGATTGAGGATTGAGGATTGAGGATTGAGGATTGAAGATTGAGTATTGATGATTGAGGATTGAGGATTGAGGATTGAGGATTGAGGATTGAGGATTGAAGATTGAGTATTGAGGATTGAAGATTGAGGATTGAGGACTGAGGATTGAGGATTGAGTGTTGAGGATTGAGGATTGAAGATTGAGTATTGAGGATTGAAGATTGAGGATAGAGGATTGAGGATTGAGGATTGAGGATTGAATATTGAGGATTGGGGACTGAGCGTTGAGGGTTGAGTGATGAAAATTGATGATTGTGGATAGAGATTTGAAGATTGCAGATTGAGTATTGAGTATTGAAAGCTTTGAATTAATGATATTCTATTGAGGATTGAGGATTGACAGCTGATTGTTGAGGACTGAGGGCTGAAGATTGAGGATTCAGGATTGAGGATTCAGGATTGAGGTTTGAGGATTGAGGATTGATGATTGAGGATTGTGGATTGAGTATTGAGAATTGAAGATTGAGGATTGAGGATTGAGGGTTGTGGATTGAGGACGAGGACTGAGGGTTGAGTATTGATGTTTGAGGTCTGAGGATTGAGGATTGAGGATTGAGAATTGAGGATTGAGGATTGAAGATTGAGGATTTAGGATTGAGGATTGAGGATTGAGGATGAGGGCTGAGGGTTGAGGATTGAGGTTTGATGTCTGAGGATGGAGTATTGAGGATTGAGGATTGAGGATTGAGGATTGAGGATTGAATATTGAGTATTGAAGATTGAAGATTGAGGATTGAGGATTGAGGATTGAGGATTGAGGATTGAAGATTGAGGATTGGGGATTGAGGATTGACGATTGAGGACTGAGCGTTGAGGGCTGAGTGATGAGAACTGATGTTTGTGGATTGAGATTTGAAGATTGAAGAATGGGGATTGAGTATTGAAAACAGTGAATTGAGGATATTCTATTGAGGATTGAGGATTGACAATTGATTGTTGAGGACTGAGGCCTGAAGATTGAGGATTCAGGATTGAGGATTCGTGATTGAGGTTTGAGGACTGAGGATTGAGGGTTGAGGATTGACAGTTGAGGGTTGACGATTGAGGATTGAGGATTGAGGATGGAGGACTGAAGAGAGAGGACTGAGTGTTGAGGATTGAGTGTTGAGAATTCATGTTTGAGGATCGAGATTTGATTATTGAAAATTGTGGATTGAGTATTGAACCATGAGAATTCAGGATACTCTATTGAGTATTGAGAATTGAGGATTGATGGTTGAGTATTGAGGATTGATGGTTGAGGGTTGTGTGTTGAATATTGAGGATGGAGGATTGAGGATTGAGGATTGAGGATTGAGGATTGAAGATTGAGTATTGAGGGTTGAAGATTGAGGATTGAGGATTGAGGATTGAGGATGGAGGATGAGGGCTGAGGGTTGAGGATTGAGGATTGAGTATTGAATCCAGAGAATTCAGGATATTCTATTGAGTATTGGGAATTGAAGATTGAGGATTGGGTATTGAGGATTGAAGAATGAGGATTGAGGATTGAGTATTGAGGGTTGAGGATTGAAGATTGAGTATTGATGATTGAAGATTGAGGATTGCGGATTGAGGATTGAGGATTGAGGATTGAAGATTGAGTATTGAGGATTGAAGATTGAGGATTGAGAATTGAGTATTGAGGATTGAGGATTGAAGATTGAGGTTTGAGGATTGAGGATTGAGGATTGAGGATGAGGGCTGAGGGTTGAGGGTTGAGGTTTGAGGACTGAGGACTGAGGATTGAAGATTGAGGATTGGGGACTGAGTGTTGAGGGTTGAGTGATGAGAATTGATGTTTGTGGATAGAGATTTGAAGATTGCAGATTGAGTATTGAGTGATAAAACTGTGAGTTGATGATATTCTATTGAGGATTGAGGATTGACAACTGATTGTTGAGGACTGAGGGCTGAAGATTGAGGATTCACGATTGAGGATTCAGGATTGAGGTTTGAGGACTGAGGATTGAGGATTGAGGATTGAGGATTGAGTATTGAGGATTGAGGATTGAGAATTGAATATTGAGGATTGAGGATTGAGGGTTGTGGATTGAGGGCGAGGACTGTGGGTTGAGTATTGATGTCTGAAGTCTGAGGATTGAGGATTGAGGATTGAAGATTGAGTATTGATGATTGAAGATTGAGGATGGAGGATTGAGTGTTGAGGTTTGAGGACGAGGACTGACGGTTGGGGTTTGAGGTTTGAGGATTGAGGGTTGAGGACTGAGGACTGAGGGTTGAGAATTGAGGATTGAGGATTGACGATTGAAGATTGACGATTGGGTATTGAGGATTGAAGAATGAGGATTGTGTATTGAGGATTGAGGATTGAGGATTGAAGATTAAGATTGAGGATTGAGGATTGAGGATTGAGGATTGAGTATTGAAGATTGAGGATTTGGGACAGAGGATTGAAGATTGAGGATTGAGGATTGAGGATTGAGGATTGAGGATTGAGGATTGAGGATTGAGGATTGAGGATTGAGGATAGGGAATTGAGGATTGAAGAATGTGGATTGAGGATCGAGGATAGAGGATTGAAGATTGAGTATTGAGGAGTGAAGATTGACGATTGAGGATTGAGGATTGAGGATTGAGTGTTGAGGATTCAGGATTGAGGATTGAAGATTGAGTATTGAGGATTGAAGATCGAGGATTGTGGATTGAGGATTGAGGATTGAGGATTGAGGATTGAGGATTGAAGATTGAGTATTGAGGATTGAAAATTAAGATTGAGGATTGAGGATTGAGGATTGAGGATTGAAGATTGAGGATTGGGGACTGAGTATTGAGGGTTGAGTGATGAGAATTGATGTTTGTGTATAGAGATCTGAAGATTGCAGATTGAGTATTGAGTATTGAAATCTGTGAATTGAGGATATTCTATTGAGGATTGAGGATTGACAACTGATTGTTGAGGACTCAGGCCTGAAGATTGAGGATTCAGGATTGAGGATTCAGGATTGTGGTTTAATGACTGAGGATTGAGGATTGAGGATTGAGGATTGAGGATTGAGGATTGAAGATTGAGTATTAAGGATTGAGCATTGAGGATTGAGGATTGAAGATTGAGTATTGAGGATTGAAGATTAAGATTGAGGATTGAGGATTGAGGATTGAGGATTGAAGATTGAGGATTGGGGACTGAGTATTGAGGGTTGAGTGATGATAATTGATGTTTGTGGATGGAGATCTGAAGATTGCAGATTGAGTATTGAGTATTGAAAACTGTGAATTGAGGACATTCTATTGAGGATTGAGGATTGACAACTGATTGTGTAGGACTAAGGGCTGAAGATTGAGGATTCCTGATTGAGGATTCAGGATTGATATATGAGGACTGAGGATTGAGGACTGAGAATTGAGGATTGAGGATTGAGGGTTGAAGACTGAGGATTGGGTATTGACGATTTAAGATTGAGGATTGAGGATTGAGGATTGAGTGATGAGAATTGATGTTTGAGGAATGAGATTTGATTATTGAATATTGCTGATTGGGTACTGATACATGAGGATTCAGGATATTCTATTGAGTATTGAGAACTGAGGAATGATGGTTGAGTATTGAGGATTGATGGCTGAGGTTTGTGCGTTGTATATTGAGGATTGAGGATTGAGGATTGAGGATTGAAGATTGAGTATTGATGATTGAAGATTGATGATGGAGGATTGAGGGTTGAGGTTTGAGGACGAGGACTGACGGTTGAGGTTTGAGGTTTGAGGATTGAGGATTGAGGATTGAGGACTGAGGATTGAGGATTGCGGATTGGTCATTGAGGATTGAAGATTGAGGACTGGGGATTGAGGATTCAAGATTGAGGATTAAGGATTGAGGACTGGGGATTGAGGATGCAGGATTGGAGATTGATTATTGAGGATTGAAGATTGAGGATTGAGGATTGAGGATTGAGGATTGAGAATTGAGAATTTAGAATTGAGGATGAGGACTGAGGTTTGAGGATTGAGGTTTGAGGAACGAGGATTTAGGATTGAGGATTGAGGAGTGAGGATTCACGATTGAGAATTGAAGTTTGAGGATTGATGACAGAGGATTGAGGATTGAGGATTGAAGATTGAGTATTGAGGATGGAAGATTGAGGTTTGAGGATTGAGGATTGAGAATTGAACATTGAGGATTGAGGATTGACGATTGAGGATTGGGTATTGAGGATTGAAGAATGAGGATTGAGGATTGAGCATTGGGGATTGAGGATTGAAGATTGATGGTAGAGTATTCAGGACTGAGGATTGAGGATTGAAGATTGAGTGTTCAGGATTCAGAATTGAGGTTTGAGGACTGAGGATTGAGGATTGAAGATTGAGTATTGAGGATTGAAGATTGAGGATTGAGGATTGAGGATTGAGGATTGAGGATGAGGTCTGAGGGCTGAGGTTTGAGGTTTGAGGACGGAGGACTGAGGATTGAGGGTTGAGGATTGAGGATGAGGGCTGAGGGTTGAGTATTGAGGATTGAGGAATGAAGATTGAGGATTGGGGACGGAGTGTTGAGGGTTGAGTGATGAGAATTGATGTTTGTGAATAGAGATTTGAAGATTGCAGATTGAGTATTGAGTATTGAAAACTGTGAATTGATGATATTCTATTGACGATTGAGGATTGAGGATTGATGACTGAGGATGAGGGCTGAGGGTTGAGGATTGAGGTTTGAGGACTGAGGACTGAGGAATGAGGACTGAGAATTGAGGATTGAGGATTGAGGATTGAAGATTGAGGATTGGGTACTGAGGATTGAAGAATGAGGATTGAGGATTGAGGATTGAGGGTTGAGGATTGAGGATTGAGGATTGATGATTGAGGATTGAAGATTGAGTATTGAGGATGGAAGATTGACGATTGAGGATTGAGGATTGAGGGTTGAGGATTGAGGATTGAGGATTGAGGATTGAGGATTGAAGATTGAGTATTGAGGATTGATAATTGAGGATTGAGTGTTAGGGATTGAGGATTGAGGATTGAGGATTGAAGATTGAGTATTGAGGATTGAAGATTAAGATTGAGGATTGAGGATTGAGGATTGAGAGTTGAGTGTTGAGGATTGAGGATTGAAGATTGAGTATTGAGGATTGAATGTTGAGGATTGAGGATTGAGGATTGAGGATTGAGGATTGAAGATTGAGGATTGGGGACTGAACGTTGAGGGTTGAGTGATGAAAATTGATGATTGTGGATAGAGATTTGAAGATTGCAGATTGAGTATTGAGTATTGCATGCTTTGAATTAATGATATTCTATTGAGGATTGAGGATTGACGGCTGATTGTTGAGGACTGAGGGCTGAAGATTGAGGATTCAGGATTGAGGATTCAGGATTGAGGTTTGAAGATTGAGGATTGATGATTGAGGATTGTGGATTGAGTATTGAGAATTGAAGATTGAGGATTGAGGATTGAGGGTTGTGGATTGAGGACGAGGACTGAGGGTTGATTATTGATGTTTGAGGTCTGAGGATTGAGGATTGAGGATTGAGAATTGAGGATTGAGGATTGAGGATTGAAGATTGAGGATTGTGTATTGAGGATTGAAGAATGAGGATTGAGGATTGAGGACTGAGCATTGAGGATTGAGAATTGAGGATTGAGGATTGAAGATTGAGTGTTGAGGATTGAAGATTGAGGATTGAGGATTGAGGATTGAAGAGAGAGATCTGAGTGTTGAGGATTGAGTATTGAGAATTGATGTTTGGGGATTGAGATTTGATTATTGAATATTGCGAATTGAGTATTGAACCATGAGAATTCAGGATATTCTATTGAGTATTGAGAACTGTGGATTGATGGTTGAGTATTGAGGAATGATGGTTGAGGGTTGTGCGTTGAATATTGAGGATTAAGGATTGAGGATTGAGGATTGAGGATTGAGGATTGAGGATTGAAGATTGAGTATTGATGATTGAAGATTGAGGATTGAGGATTGAGGATTGAGGATTGAGGATTCAAGATTGAGTATTGAGGATTGAAGGTTGAGGATTGAGGATTGAGGATTGAGGATTGAGTGTTGAGGATTGAGGATTGAAGATTGAGTATTGAGGATTGAAGATTGAGGATTGAGGATTGAGGATTGAGGATTGAGGATTGAGGATTGAGGATTTGGGACTGAGCGTTGAGGGTTGAGTGATGAAAATTGATGATTGTGGATAGAGATTTGAAGATTGCAGATTGAGTATTGAGTATTGAAAGCTTTGAATTAATGATATTCTATTGAGGATTGAGGATTGACAGCTGATTGTTGAGGACTGAGGGCTGAAGATTGAGGATTCAGTATTGAGGATTCAGGATTGAGCTTTGAGGATTGAGGATTGATGATTGAGGATTGTGGATTGAGTATTGGGAATTGAAGATTGAGGATTGAGGATTGAGGGTTGTGGATTGAGGACGAGGACTGAGGGTTGAGTATTGATGTTTGAGGTCTGAGGATTGAGGATTGAGGATTGAGAATTGAGGATTGAGGATTGAAGATTGAGGATTTAGGATTGAGGATTGAGGATTGAGGATGAGGGCTGAGGGTTGAGGATTGAGGTTTGATGACTGAGGATTGAGGATTGAGGATTGAGGATTGAGGATTGAGGATTGAGGATTGAATATTGAGTATTGAGGATTGAAGATTGAGGATTGAGGATTGAGGATTGAGGATTGAGAATTGAGGATTGAGGATTGGGGATTGAGGATTGACGATTGAGGACTGAGCGTTGAGGGCTGAGTGATGAGAATTGATGTTTGTGGATTGAGATTTGAAGATTGAAGAATGGGGATTGAGTATTGAAAACAGAGAATTGAGGATATTCTATTGAGGATTGAGGATTGACAATTGATTGTTGAGGACTGAGGGCTGAGGATTGAGGGTTCAGGATTGAAAGTTGAGGGTTGACGATTGAGGATTGAGGATTGAGGATGGAGGATTGAAGAGAGAGGACTGAGTGTTGAGGATTGAGTGTTGAGAATTGATGTTTGTGGATTGAGATTTGATTATTGAAAATTGTGGATTGAGTATTGAACCATGAGAATTCAGGATAGTCTATTGAGTATTGAGAATTGAGGATTGATGGTTGAGGGTTGTGTGTTGAATATTGAGGATGGAGGATTGAGGATTGAGGATTGAGGATTGAGGATTGAAGATTGAGTATTGAGGGTTGAAGATTGAGGATTGAGGATTGACGATTGAGGATGGAGGATGAGGGCTGAGGGTTGAGGATTGAGGTTTGAGTATTGAATCCTGAGAATTCAGGATATTCTATTGAGCATTGGGAATTGAGGATTGATGGTTGGGTATTGAGGATTGAGGATTGAGGATTGACGATTGAGTATTGAAGATTGAGGATTGATGATTGAGGATTGAGGATTGAGGATTAAGGGTTGAGGATTGCGGTTTGAGGACTGAGGACTGGGGATTGAGGATTGAGAATTGAGGATTGAGGATTGATGATTTTGTATTGAAGATTGAGGACTGGGTATTGAGGATTGAAGAATGAGGATTGAGGATTGAGGATAGAAGATTGAGTATTGAGGATTGAGGATTGAGGATTGAAGATTGAGTATTGAGGATTGAAGATTGAGGATTGGGGATTGAGGATTGAGGATTGAGGATTGAAGATTGAGGTTGGGGACTGAGTGTTGAGGGTTGAGTGATGAGAATTGATGTTTGTGGATAGAGATTTGAAGATTGCGGATTGAGTATTGCGTATGGAAAACTCTGAACTGAGGATATTCTATTGAGGATTGAGGATTGACAACTTATTGTTGAGGACTGAGGGCTGACGATTGAGGTTTCAGGATTGAGGATTCAGGATTGTGGTTTGAGGACTGAGGATTGAGGTTTGTGGATTGAGGATTGAGGATTGAGGATTGAGGATTGACGATTGAGGATTGAGGACTGAGGATTGATGATTGAGGATTGAAGATTGAGTATTGAGGATTGATGATTGAAGATTGAGGATTGAGGATTGAGGATTGAGGATTGAGGATTGAAGATTGAGTATTGAGGATTGAAGATTGAGGATTGAGGACTGAGGATTGAGGATTGAGTGTTGAGGATTGAGGATTGAAGATTGAGTATTGAGGATTGAAGATTGAGGATAGAGGATTGAGGATTGAGGATTGAGGATTGAATATTGAGGATTGGGGACTGAGCGTTGAGGGTTGAGTGATGAAAATTGATGATTGTGGATAGAGATTTGAAGATTGCAGATTGAGTATTGAGTATTGAAAGCTTTGAATTAATGATATTCTATTGAGGATTGAGGATTGACAGCTGATTGTTGAGGACTGAGGGCTGAAGATTGAGGATTCAGGATTGAGGATTCAGGATTGAGGTTTGAGGATTGAGGATTGATGATTGAGGATTGTGGATTGAGTATTGAGAATTGAAGATTGAGGATTGAGGATTGAGGGTTGTGGATTGAGGACGAGGACTGAGGGTTGAGTATTGATGTTTGAGGTCTGAGGATTGATGATTGATCATTGAGGATTGAAGATTGAGGACTCGGGATTGAGGATTGAAGATTGAGGATTAAGGATTGAGTATTGAGGATTGAAGATTGAGGACTGCGGATTGAGGATTCAGGATTGAGGGTTGAGGATTGAAGATTGAAGATTGAGTATTGAGGATTGAGGATTGAGGACTGAGTATTGAAGATTAAGTATTCATGACTGAGGATTGAGGATTGAGGATTGAGGGTTGAGCATTGAGGATCGAAGATTGAGTATTGATGATTGAAGATTGAGGTTTGAGGATTGAGGATTGAGGATGGAGGATGAGGGCTGAGGGTTGAGGATTGAGGTTTGAGTTTTGAATACTGAGAATTCAGTATATTCTATTGAGTATTCAGGATTGAGGACTGATGGTTGAGTATTGAGGATTGAGGATTGAGGATTGAGGATTGAGTATTGAAGATTGAGGATTGATGATTGAAGATTGAGGATTGAGGATTGAGGATTGAGGATTGAGGCTTGAGTGTTGAAGATTGAGGATTGGTGATTGAGGATTGAGGATTGAGGATTGAGGATTGAGGATTGAGGATTCAAGATTGAGGATTGAGGGTTGAGAATTGAGTGTTGAGGGTTGAGTGATGAGAATTGATGTTTGTGGATGGAGACTTGATGATTGAAGATTGAGCTTTGAGTATTGAAAGCTGAGAATTCAGGATATTCCATTGAGTATTGAGAATTGAGGATTGATGATTGAGTATTGAGGATTGATGTTTGAGGGTTGTGTATTGAATATTGAGGATTGAGGATTGAGGATTGAGGATTGAGGATTGAGGATTGAAGATTGAGGATTGAGGGTTGAGGGTTGAGGATTGAGTACGAGGACTGACGGTTGAGGATTGAAGTTTGAGGATTGAGGATTGAGGATTGAGGATTGAGGATTGCGGATTGAGAATTGAAGATTGAGTATTGAGGATTGAAGGTTGAGGAATGAGGATTGAGGATTGAGGATTGAGGATTGAGGATTGAGCATTGAGGATTGAGAATTGAGGATTGAGGATTGAAGATTGAGTGTTGAGGATTGAAGATTGAGGATTGAGGATTGAGGAATGAAGAGAGGGAACTGAGTGTTGAGGATTGAGTATTGAGAATTGATGTTTGGGGATTGAGATTTGATTATTGAATATTGCGGATTGAGTATTGAACCATGAGAATTCAGGATATTCTATTGAGTATTGAGAACTGAGGATTGATGGTTGAGTATTGAGGATTGATGGTTGAGGGTTGTGCGTTGAATATTGAGGATTGAGGATTGAGGATTGAGGATTGAGGATTGAGGATTGAGGATTGAAGATTGAGTATTGATGATTGAGGATTGAGGATTGAGGATTGAGGATTGAGGATTGAGGATTGAAGATTGAGTATTGAGGATTGAAGATTGAGGATTGAGGACTGAGGATTGAGGATTGAGTGTTGAGGATTGAGGATTGAAGATTGAGTATTGAGGATTGAAGATTGAGGATAGAGGATTGAGGATTGAGGATTGAGGATTGAATATTGAGGATTGGGGACTGAGCGTTGAGGGTTGAGTGATGAAAATTGATGATTGTGGATAGAGATTTGAAGATTGCAGATTGAGTATTGAGTATTGAAAGCTTTGAATTAATGATATTCTATTGAGGATTGAGGATTGACAGCTGATTGTTGAGGACTGAGGGCTGAAGATTGAGGATTCAGGATTGAGGATTCAGGATTGAGGTTTGAGGATTGAGGATTGATGATTGAGGATTGTGGATTGAGTATTGAGAATTGAAGATTGAGGATTGAGGATTGAGGGTTGTGGATTGAGGACGAGGACTGAGGGTTGAGTATTGATGTTTGAGGTCTGAGGATTGAGGATTGAGGATTGAGAATTGAGGATTGAGGATTGAAGATTGAGGATTTAGGATTGAGGATTGAGGATTGAGGATGAGGGCTGAGGGTTGAGGATTGAGGTTTGATGTCTGAGGATGGAGTATTGAGGATTGAGGATTGAGGATTGAGGATTGAGGATTGAATATTGAGTATTGAAGATTGAAGATTGAGGATTGAGGATTGAGGATTGAGGATTGAGGATTGAAGATTGAGGATTGGGGATTGAGGATTGACGATTGAGGACTGAGCGTTGAGGGCTGAGTGATGAGAACTGATGTTTGTGGATTGAGATTTGAAGATTGAAGAATGGGGATTGAGTATTGAAAACAGTGAATTGAGGATATTCTATTGAGGATTGAGGATTGACAATTGATTGTTGAGGACTGAGGCCTGAAGATTGAGGATTCAGGATTGAGGATTCGTGATTGAGGTTTGAGGACTGAGGATTGAGGGTTGAGGATTGACAGTTGAGGGTTGACGATTGAGGATTGAGGATTGAGGATGGAGGACTGAAGAGAGAGGACTGAGTGTTGAGGATTGAGTGTTGAGAATTCATGTTTGAGGATCGAGATTTGATTATTGAAAATTGTGGATTGAGTATTGAACCATGAGAATTCAGGATACTCTATTGAGTATTGAGAATTGAGGATTGATGGTTGAGTATTGAGGATTGATGGTTGAGGGTTGTGTGTTGAATATAGAGGATGGAGGATTGAGGATTGAGGATTGAGGATTGAGGATTGAAGATTGAGTATTGAGGGTTGAAGATTGAGGATTGAGGATTGAGGATTGAGGATGGAGGATGAGGGCTGAGGGTTGAGGATTGAGGATTGAGTATTGAATCCAGAGAATTCAGGATATTCTATTGAGTATTGGGAATTGAGGATTGATGGTTGGGTATTGAGGATAGAGGATTGAGGATTGACGGTTGAGTATTGAAGATTGAGGATTGATGATTGACGATTGAGGATTGAGGATTAAGGGTTGAGGATTGCGGTTTGAGGACTGAGGACTGGGGATTGAGGATTGAGAATTGAGGATTGAGGATTGATGATTGAGGATTGAAGATTGAGTATTGAGGATTGAAGATTGACTATCGAGGATTGAGGATTGAGGATTGAAGGTTGAGGATTGGGGATTGAGGATTGACGATTGAGGATTGAGTAATGACGATTAAGGATTGAGGATTGAGGATTGAACATTGAGGATTGAGGATTGAGGATCGAGGATTGAAGGTTGAGGATTGAGCATTGAGGATTGAAGATTGAGTATTGAGGATTGAAGATTGATGATTGAGTGTTGAGGATTGAAGATTGAGGAATGAGGATTGAGGATTGAGGATTGAGGATTGAGGATTGAGGATTGAAGATTGAGTATTGAGGATTGAATATTGAGGATTGTGGATTGAGGATTGAGGATTGAGGATTGAAGATTAAGGATTGGGGATTGAGGATTGACGATTGAGGATTGAGTATTGAGGATTAAGAATTGAGAGTTGAGGATTGAGGATTGAAGATACAGTATTGAGGATTGAAGATTGAGGATTGAGGATTGAGGATTGAGGATTGAGGACTGACTATGAGGGCTGAGGGTTGAGGATTGATGTTTGAGGACTGAGGACTGAGGGTTGAGGATTGAGAATTGAGGATTCAGAATTGAGGATTGAAGATTGAGGATTGAGGATTTAGGATTGAAGATTGAGGACTGGGTATTGAGGATTGAAGAATGAGGATTGAAGATTGAGGATAGAAGATTGAGGATTGAGGATTGAGGATTGAGGATTGAAGATTGAGTATTGAGGATTGAAGATTGAGGATTGGGGATTGAGGATTGAGGATTGACGATTGAAGATTCAGTATTGAGGATTGAAGATTGAGTATTGAGAATTGAGGATTGAGGATTGACTATGAGGGCTAAGGGTTGAGGATAGCGGTTTGAGGACTGAGGACTGGGGATTGAGGATTGAGAATTGAGGATTGAGGATTTAGGATTGAAGATTGAGGACTGGGTATTGAGGATTGAAGAATGAGGATTGAGGATTGAGGATAGAAGATTGAGGATTGAGGATTGAGTATTGAGGATTGAAGATTGAGTATTGAGGATTGAAGATTGAGGATTGGGGATTGAGGATTGAGGATTCAGGATTGAGGTTTGAGGACTGAGGATTGAGGGTTGAGGATTGAGGATTGAGGATTGACGCTTGAGGATTGATGGTTGAGGATGCAGGATTGAAGAGAGAGGACTCAGTGCTGAGGATTGAGTGTTGAGAATTGATGTTTGAGTATTGAGATTTGATTATTGAATATTGTGGATTGAGTATTGAACCATGAGAATTCAGGATACTCTATTGAGTATTGAGAATTGAGTATTGACGGTTGAGTATTAAGGATTGATGCTTGAGGGTTGTTTGTTGAATATTGAGGATTGAGGATTGAGGACTGAAGATTGAGGATTGAAGATTTAGTATTGACGATTGAAGACTGAGGATTGAGGATTGAGTGTTGAGGATTGAGGACGAGGTCTGACGGCTGAGGATTGAGGTTTGTGGATTGAGGATTGAGGATTGAGGATTGAGGATTGAGGATTGAGGATTGAAGATTGAATATTGATGATAGAAGATTGAGGATTGAGGACTGAGTATTGAGGATTGACGATTGAGGACTGAGTATTGAGGATTGAGAATTGAGGATTGAGGATTGATGATTGAAGATTCAGTATTGAGGATTGAAGGTTGAGTATTGAGAATTGAGGATTGAGGATTGACTATGAGGGCTAAGGGTTGAGGATTGCGGTTTGAGGGCTGAGGACTGGGGATTGAGGATTGAGAATTGAGGATTGAGGATTTAGGATTGAAGATTGAGGACTGGGTATTCAGGATTGAAGAATGAGGATTGAGGATTGAGGATAGAAGATTGAGGATTGAGGATTGAGGATTGAGGATTGAAGATTGAGTATTGAGGATTGAAGATTGAGGATTGGGGATTGAGGATTGAGTATTGTCACCTGACTGTTGAGGACTGAGGGCTGAAGATTGAGGATTCAGGATTGAGGTTTCAGAATTGAGGTTTGAGGTCTGAGCATTGAGGATTGAGGATTGAAGATTGAGTATTGAGGATTGAAGATTGAGGATTGAGGATTGAGGGTTGAGGATTGAGGATTGAGGATTGAAGATTGAGGATTGGGGTTTGAAGATTGATTATTGAGGATTCAAGATTGAGGGTTGAGGATTGAGGATTGAGGATTGCGGATTGAGGATTGAAGATTGAGTATTGAGGATTGAATATTGAGGATTGTGGATTGAGGATTGAGGATTGAGGATTGAAAATTAAGGAGTGGGGTTGAGGACTGACGATTGAGGATTGAGTATTGAGAATTAAGAATTGAGGATTGAGGATTGAGGATTGAAGATTGAGGATTGGGGACTGAGAGCTGAGGGCTGAGTGATGAGAATTGATGTTTGTGGATAGAGATTTAAAGATTGCAGATTGAGTATTGAGTATTGAAAACTGTGAATTGATGATATTCTATTGAGGATTGAGAATTGACAACTGATTGTTGAGGACTTAGGTCTGAAGATTGAGGATTCAGGATTGAGGATTCAGGATTGAGGTGATGAGGACTGAGGATTGAGGATTGGGTATTGCGAATTGAGCATTGAGGATTGAGGATTGAGGACTGAGGATTGAGGACTGAAGATTGAATATTGATGATTGAAGGTTGAGGATTGAGGATTGAGGGCTGTGGATTGAGGACGAGGACTGAGGGTTGAGTATTGATGTTTGAGGTCTGAGGATTGAGGATTGAGGATTGAGAATTGAGAATTGAGGATTCAGGATTGAGGATTGAAGATTGAGGATTGGGTATTGAGGATTGAAGAATGAGGATTCAGGATTGAGGATTGAGGATTGAGAATTGAAGATTGAGGATTGAGGATTGAGGATGGAGGATTGAAGATTGAGTATTGAGGATTGAAGATTGAGGATTGAGGTTTGAGGACTGAGGACTGAGGATTGTAGACTGAGGATTGGGGACTGAGTGTTGAGGGTTGAGTGATGAGAATTGATGTTTGCGGATAGAGATTTGAAGATTGCAGATTGAGTATTGCGTATGGAAATCTCCGAACTGAGGATATTCTATTGAGGATTGAGGATTGATCACTGATTGTTGAGGACAGGGCGCTGAAGATTGAGGATTCAGGATTGAGGATTCATGATTGTGGTTTGAGGACTGAGGATTGAGGATTGAGGATTGAGGACTGAGGATTGAGGATTGAAGATTGAGGATTGGGTATTGAGGATTTAGGATTGAAGATTGAGGACTGGGTATTGAGGATTGAAGAATGAGGATTGAGGATTGAGGATAGAAGATTGAGGATTGAGGATTGAAGATTAAGGATCGGGGATTGAGGATTGACGATTGAGGATTGAGTATTGAGGATTAAGAATTGAGGATTGAGGATTGAGGATTGAAGATTCAGTATTGAGCATTGAAGATTGAGGATTGAGGATTGAGGATTGAGGATTGACTATGAGGGCTGAGGGTTGAGGATTGAGGTTTGAGGACTGAGGACTGAGGATTGAGGATTGAGAATTGAGGATTCAGGATTGAGGATTGAAGATTGAGGGTTGGGTATTGAGGATTGAAGAATGAGGATTGAGGATTCAGGATTGAGGATTTAGGATTGAGGATTGAGGACTGGGTATTGAGGATTGAAGAATGAGGATTGAGGATTGAGGATAGAGCATTGAGGATTGAGGATTGAGGATTGAGGATTGAAGATTGAGTATTGAGGATTGAAGATTGAGGATTGGGGATTGAGGATTTAGGATTGAGGATTGAGGTTTGAGGACTGAGGATTGAGGGTTGAGGATTGAGGATTGAGGATTGACGCTTGAGGATTGATGGTTGAGGATGGAGGATTGAAGAGAGAGGACTGAGTGCTGAGGATTGAGTGTTGAGAATTGATGTTTGAGGATTGAGATTTGATTATTGAATATTGTGGATTGAGTATTGAACCATGAGAATTCAGGATATTCTGTTGAGTATTGAGATTTGAGTATTGACGGTTGAGTATTAAGGATTGATGGTTGAGGGTTGTGTGTTGAATATTGAGGATTGAGGATTGAGGACAGAAGATTGAGGATTGAAGATTTAGTATTGACGATTGAAGACTGAGGATTGAGGATTGAGTGTTGAGGATTGAGGACGAGGTCTGACGGCTGAGGATTGAGGTTTGTGGATTGAGGATTGAGGATTGAGGATTGAAGATTGAGGATTGAGGATTGAAGATTGAATATTGATGATAGAAGGTTGAGGATTGAGGACTGAGTATTGAGGATTGACGATTGAGGACTGAGTATTGAGGATTCAGAATTGAGGATTGAGGATTGACGATTGAAGATTCAGTATTGAGGATTGAAGATTGAGTATTGAGAATTGAGGATTGAGGGTTGACTATGAGGGCTAAGGGTTGAGGATTGCGGTTTGAGGACTGAGGACTGGGGATTGAGGATTGAGAATTGAGGATTGAGGATTTAGGATTGAAGATTGAGGACTGGGTATTGAGGATTGAAGAATGAGGATTGAGGATTGAGGATAGAAGATTGAGGATTGAGGATTGAGGATTGAGGATTGAAGATTGAGAATTGAGGATTGAAGATTGAGGATTGGGGATTGAGGATTGAGGATTGAGGATTGAGGATTGAGGATTGAGGATTGAGGATTGAGGATTGAGGATTGACTATGAGGGCTGAGGGTTGAGGATTGAGGTTTGAGGCCTGAGGACTGAGGATTGAGGATTGAGAATTGAGGATTGAGGATTTAGGATTGAAGATTGAGGACTGGGTATTGAGGATTGAAGAATGAGGATTGAGGATTGAGGATAGAAGATTGAGGATTGAGGATTGAGGATTGAGGATTGAAGATTGAGTACTGAGGATTGAAGATTGAGGATTGGGGATTGAGGATTGAAAATTAAGGATTGGGGATTGAGGATTGACGACTGAGGATTGAGTATTGAGGATTAAGAATTGAGGATTGAGGATTGAGGATTGAAGATTGAGGATTGGGGACTGAGAACTGAGGGTTGAGTGATGAGAATTTATGTTTGTGGATAGAGATTTAAAGATTGCAGATTGAGTATTGAGTATTGAAAACTGTGAATTGATAATATTCTATTGAGGATTGAGAATTATCAACTGATTGTTGAGGACTTAGGTCTGAAGATTGAGGATTCAGGATTGAGGATTCAGGATTCAGGTGATGAGGACTGAGGATTGAGGATAGGTTATTGCGAATTGAGCATTGAGGATTGAGGATTGAGGATTGAGGACTGAGGATTGAGGACTGAAGGTTGAATATTGATTATTGAAGATTGAGGATTGAGGATTGAGGGCTGTGGATTGAGGACGAGGACTGAGGGTTGAGTATTGATGTTTGAGGTCTGAGGATTGAGGATTGAGGATTGAGAATTGAGGATTGAGGATTGAGGATTCAAGATTGAGGTTTGGGTATTGAGGATTGAAGAATGAGGATTGAGGATTGAGGATTGAGGATTGAGGATTGAAGATTGAGTATTGAGGATTGAAGATTGAGGATTGAGGAATGAGGATTGAGGATTGAGGATTGAGGATTGAGGATTGAGGATTGAAGATTGAGTATTGAGGATTGAATATTGAGGTTTGTGGATTGAGAATTGAGGATTGAGGATTGAAAATTAAGGATTGGGGATTGAGCATTGACGATTGAGGATTGAGTATTGAGGATTAAGAATTGAGAGTTGAGGATTGAGGATTGAAGATACAGTATTGAGGATTGAAGATTGAGGATTGAGGAATGAGGATTGAGGATTGTCTATGAGGGCTGAGGGTTGAGGATTGAGGTTTGAGGTTTGAGGACTGAGCACTGAGGATTGAGGATTGGGAAGTGAGTATTCAGGATTGAGGATTGAAGATTGAGGATTGGGTATTGAGGATTGAAGAATGAGGATTGAGGATTCAGGATTGAGGTTTGAGAACTGAGGATTGAGGATTGGGTATTGCGGATTGAGCATTGAGGATTGAGGATTGAGGATTGAGGACTGAGGATTGAGGACTGAAGATTGAATATTGATGATTGAAGATTGAGGATTGAGGATTGAGGGCTGTGGATTGAGGACGAGGACTGAGGGTTGAGTATTGATGTTTGAGGTCTGAGGATTGAGGATTGAGGATTGAGAATTGAGGATTGAGGATTGAGGATTCAAGATTGAGGATTGGGTATTGAGGATTGAAGAATGAGGATTGAGGATTGAGGATTGAGGATTGAGGATTGAAGATTGAGTATTGAGGATTGAAGATTGAGGATTGAGGAATGAGGATTGAGGATTGAGGATTGAGGATTGAGGATTGAGGATTGAAGATTGAGTATTGAGGATTGAATATTGAGGATTGTGGATTGAGTATTGAGGATTGAGGATTGAAGATTAAGGATTGGGGATTGAGGATTGACGATTGAGGATTGAGTATTGAGGATTGAGGATTGAGGACTGAGGATTGAGGACTGAAGATTGAATATTGATGATTGAAGGTTGAGGATTGAGGATTGAGGGCTGTGGATTTAGGACGAGGGCTGAGGGTTGAGTATTGTTGTTTGAGGTCTGAGGATTGGGGATTGAGGATTGAGAATTGAGGATTGAGGATTGAGGATTCAAGATTGAGGATTGGGTATTGAGGATTGAAGAATGAGGATTGTGGATTGAGGATTGAGGATTGAGGATTGAAGATTGAGTATTGAGGATTGAAGGTTGAGGATTGAGGAATGAGGATTGAGGATTGAGGATTGAGGATTGAGGATTGAGGATTGAAGATTGAGTATTGAGGATTGAATATTGAGGATTGTGGATTGAGGATTGAGGATTGAGGATTGAAGATTAAGGATTGGGGATTGAGGATTGACGATTGAGGATTGAGTATTGAGGATTAAGAATTGAGAGATGAGGATTGAGGATTGAAGATACAGTATTGAGGATTGAAGATTGAGGATTGAGGATTGAGGATTGAGGATTGAGGACAGACTATGAGGGCTGAGGGTTGAGGATTGATGTTTGAGGACTGAGGACTGAGGGTTGAGGATTGAGAATTGAGGATTCAGGATTGAGGATTGAAGATTGAGGATTGAGGATTTAGGATTGAAGATTGAGGACTGGGTATTGAGGATTGAAGAATGAGGATTGAAGATTGAGGATAGAAGATTGAGGATTGAGGATTGAGGATTGAGGATTGAAGATTGAGTATTGAGGATTGAAGATTGAGGATTGGGGATTGAGGATTGAGGATTGACGATTGAAGATTCAGTATTGAGGATTGAAGATTGAGTATTGAGAATTGAGGATTGAGGATTGACTATGAGGGCTAAGGGTTGAGGATTGCGGTTTGAGGACTGAGGACTGGGGATTGAGGATTGAGAATTGAGGATTGAGGATTTAGGATTGAAGATTGAGGACTGGGTATTGAGGATTGAAGAATGAGGATTGAGGATTGAGGATAGAAGATTGAGGATTGAGGATTGAGTATTGAGGATTGAAGATTGAGTATTGAGGATTGAAGATTGAGGATTGGGGATTGAGGATTGAGGATTCAGGATTGAGGTTTGAGGACTGAGGATTGAGGGTTGAGGATTGAGGATTGAGGATTGACGCTTGAGGATTGATGGTTGAGGATGCAGGATTGAAGAGAGAGGACTCAGTGCTGAGGATTGAGTGTTGAGAATTGATGTTTGAGTATTGAGATTTGATTATTGAATATTGTGGATTGCGTATTGAACCATGAGAATTCAGGATATTCTATTGAGTATTGAGAATTGAGTATTGACGGTTGAGTATTAAGGATTGATGCTTGAGGGTTGTTTGTTGAATATTGAGGATTGAGGATTGAGGACTGAAGATTGAGGATTGAAGATTTAGTATTGACGATTGAAGACTGAGGATTGAGGATTGAGTGTTGAGGATTGAGGACGAGGTCTGACGGCTGAGGATTGAGGTTTGTGGATTGAGGATTGAGGATTGAGGATTGAGGATTGAGGATTGAGGATTGAAGATTGAATATTGATGATAGAAGATTGAGGATTGAGGACTGAGTATTGAGGATTGACGATTGAGGACTGAGTATTGAGGATTGAGAATTGAGGATTGAGGATTGATGATTGAAGATTCAGTATTGAGGATTGAAGGTTGAGTATTGAGAATTGAGGATTGAGGATTGACTATGAGGGCTAAGGGTTGAGGATTGCGGTTTGAGGGCTGAGGACTGGGGATTGAGGATTGAGAATTGAGGATTGAGGATTTACGATTGAAGATTGAGGACTGGGTATTCAGGATTGAAGAATGAGGATTGAGGATTGAGGATAGAAGATTGAGGATTGAGGATTGAGGATTGAGGATTGAAGATTGAGTATTGAGGATTGAAGATTGAGGATTGGGGATTGAGGATTGAGGATTGTCACCTGACTGTTGAGGACTGAGGGCTGAAGATTGAGGATTCAGGATTGAGGATTCAGAATTGAGGTTTGAGGTCTGAGTATTGAGGATTGAGGATTGAAGATTGAGTATTGAGGATTGAAGATTGAGGATTGAGGATTGAGGATTGAGGATTGAGGATCGAGGATTGAAGATTGAGGATTGGGGTTTGAAGATTGATTATTGAGGATTCAAGATTGAGGGTTGAGGATTGAGGATTGAGGATTGCGGATTGAGGATTGAAGATTGAGTATTGAGGATTGAATATTGAGGATTGTGGATTGAGGATTGAGGATTGAAGATTGAGTATTGAGGATTGAAGATTGAGGATTGAGGAATGAGGATTGAGGATTGAGGATTGAGGATTGAGGATTGAGGATTGAAGATTGAGTATTGAGGATTGAATATTGAGGATTGTGGATTGAGTATTGAGGATTGAGGATTGAAGATTAAGGATTGGGGATTGAGGATTGACGATTGAGGATTGAGTATTGAGGATTAAGAGTTGAGGATTGAGGATTGAGGATTGAAGATTCAGTATTGAGGATTGAAGATTGAGGATTGAGGATTGAGGATTGAGGATTGACTATGAGGGCTGAGGGTTGAGGATTGAGGTTTGAGGACTGAGGACTGAGGATTGACGATTGAGAATTGAGGATTCAGGATTGAGGATTGAAGATTGAGGACTGGGTATTGAGGATTGAAGAATGAGGATTGAGGATTCAGTATTGAGGATTGAGGATTGAAGATTGAGGATTGAGGATTGAGGATGGAGGATTGAAGATTGAGTATTGAGGATTGAAGATTGAGGATTGAGGATTGAGGACTGAGGATTGAGGATTGTAGACTGAGGATTGAGGACTGAGTGTTGAGGGTTGAGTGATGAGAATTGATGTTTGTGGATAGAGATTTGAAGATTGCAGATTGAGTATTGCGTATGGAAAACTCCGAACTGAGGATATTCTATTGAGGATTGAGGATTGATCACTGATTGTTGAGGACAGGGCGCTGAAGATTGAGGATTCAGGATTGAGGATTCACGATTGTGGTTTGAGGACTGAGGATTGAGGATTGAAGATTGAGGATTGAGGATTGAGGATTGAGGATTGAAGACTGAGGATTGGGTATTGAGGGTTGAACATTGAGGGTTGAGGATTGAGGATTGAGGATTGAGGATTGAGGATTGAAGATTGAATATTGATGATAGAAGATTGACGATTGAGGATTGAGGATTGAGGATTGACGATTGAGGACTGAGTATTGAGGATTGAGAATTGAGGATTGAGGATTGACGGTTGAAGATTCAGTATTGAGGATTGAAGATTGAGTATTGAGAAGTGAGGATTGAGGATTGACTATGAGGGCTAAGGGTTGAGGATTGCGGTTTGAGGACTGAGGACTGGGGATTGAGGATTGAGAATTGAGGATTGAGGATTTAGGATTGAAGATTGAGGACTGGGTATTGAGGATTGAAGAATGAGGATTGAGAATTGAGGATAGAAGATTGAGGATTGAGGATTGAGGATTGAGGATTGATGATTGAGTATTGAGGATTGAAGATTGAGGATTGGGGATTGAGGATTGAGGATTGAGCATTGAAGATTGAGGATTGGGGACTGAGTGTTGAGGGTTGAGTGATGAGAATTGATGTTTGTGGATAGAGATTTGAAGATTGCAGATTGAGTATTGCGTATGGAAATCTCTGAACTGAGGATATTCTATTGAGGATTGAGGATTGACAACTGATTGTTGAGGACTGAGGGCTGAAGATTGAGTTTTCAGGATTGAGGATTCAGGATTGTGGTTTGAGGACTGAGGATTGACGTTTGAGGATTGAGGATTGATGATTGAGGATTGAGGATTGAGAATTGAGGATTGAGGATTTAGGATTGAAGATTGAGGACTGGGTATTGAGGATTGAAGAATGAGGATTGAGGATTGAGGATAGAAGATTGAGGATTGAGGATTGAGGATTGAGGATTGACGATTGAGTATTGAGGATTGAAGATTGAGGATTGGGGATTGAGGATTGAGGATTGAGGATTGACGATTGAGGATTGAGGACTGAGGATTGATGATTGAGGATTGAGGATTGAGAATTGAGGACTGAGGATCGAGGATTGCGGATTGAGGATTGAAGATTGAGTATTGAGGATTAAATATTGAGGATTGTGGATTGAGGATTGAGGATTGAGGATTGAAAATTAAGGATTGGGGTTTGAGGATTGACGATTGAGGATTGAGTATTGAGGATTAAGAATTGAGGATTGAGGATTGAGGATTGAAGATTGAGGATTGGGGACTGAGAACTGAGGGTTGAGTGATGAGAATTGATGTTTGTGGATAGAGATTTAAAGATTGCAGGTTGAGTATTGAGTATTGAAAACTGTGAATTGATGATATTCTATTGAGGATTGAGAATTGACAACTGATTGCTGAGGACTTAGGTCTGAAGATTGAGGATTCAGGATTGAGGATTCAGGATTCAGGTGATGAGGACTGAGGATTGAGGATTGGGTATTGCGAATTGAGCATTGAGGATTGAGGATTGCGGATTGAGGACTGAGGATTGAGGACTGAAGATTGAATATTGATTATTGAAGGTTGAGGATTGAGGATTGAGGGCTGTGGATTGAGGACGAGGACTGAGGGTTGAGTATTGATGTTTGAGGTCTGAGGATTGAGGATTGAGGATTGAGAATTGAGGATTGAGGATTGAGGATTCAAGATTGAGGTTTGGGTATTGAGGATTGAAGAATGAGGATTGAGGATTGAGGACTGAGGATTGAGGATTGAAGATTGAGTATTGAGGATTGAAGATTGAGGATTGAGGAATGAGGATTGAGGATTGAGGATTGAGGATTGAGGATTGAGGATTGAAGATTGAGTATTGAGGATTGAATATTGAGGATTGTGGATTGAGAATTGGGGATTGAGGATTGAAGATTAAGGATTGGGGATTGTGCATTGACGATTGAGGATTGAGTATTGAGGATTAAGAATTGAGAGTTGAGGATTGAGGATTGAAGATACAGTATTGAGGATTGAAGATTGAGGATTGAGGATTGAGGATTGAGGATTGACTATGAGGGCTGAGGGTTGAGGATTGAGGTTTGAGGTTTGAGGGCTGAGCACTGAGGATTGAGGATTGAGAATTGAGTATTCAGGATTGAGGATTGAAGATTGAGGATTGGGTATTGAGGATTGAAGAATGAGGATTGAGGATTCAGGATTGAGGTTTGAGGACTGAGGATTGAGGATTGGGTATTGCGGATTGAGCATTGAGGATTGAGGATTGAGGATTGAGGACTGAGGATTGAAGATTCAGTATTGAGGATTGAAGATTGAGGATTGAGTATTGAGGATTGAAGATTGAGGATTGAGGATTGAGGACTGAGGATTGAGGATTGTAGACTGAGGATTGGGGACTGAGTGTTGAGGGTTGAGTGATGAGAATTGATGTTTGTGGATAGAGATTTGAAGATTGCAGATTGAGTATTGCGTATGGAAAACTCCGAACTGAGGATATTCTATTGAGGATTGAGGATTGAGCACTGATTGTTGAGGACAGGGCGCTGAAGATTGAGGATTCAGGATTGAGGATACATGATTGTGGTTTGAGGACTGAGGATTGAGGATTGAGGATTGAGGATTGAGGATTGAGGATTGAGGATTGAAGATTGAGGATTGGGTATTGAGGATTGAACATTGAGGGTTGAGGATTGAAGATTGAGGATTGAGGATTGAGGATTGAAGATTGAATATTGATGATAGAAGATTGACGATTGAGGATTGAGGATTGAGGATTGACGATTGAGGACTGAGTATTGAGGATTGAGAATTGAGGATTGAGGATTGACGATTGAAGATTCAGTATTGAGGATTGAAGATTGAGTATTGAGAATTGAGGATTGAGGATTGACTATGAGGGCTAAGGGTTGAGGATTGCGGTTTGAGGACTGAGGACTGGGGATTGAGGATTGAGAATTGAGGATTGAGGATTGAGGATTGAGGATTGACGATTGAGTATTGAGGATTGAAGATTGAGGATTGGGGATTGAGGATTGAGGATTGAGGATTGACGATTGAGGATTGAGGACTGAGGATTGAGGATTGAAGATTGAGTATTGAGGATTGAAGATTGAGGATTGAGGAATGAGGATTGAGGATTGAGGATTGAGGATTGAGGATTGAGGATTGAAGATTGAGTATTGAGGATTGAATATTGAGGATTGGGGATTGAGGATTGAGGATTGAGGATTGAAGATTGAGGATTGGGGACTGAGCGTTGAGGGTTGAGTGATGTGAATTGATGTTTGTGGATAGAGATTTGAAGATTGCAGATTGAGTATTGCATATGGAAATCTCTGAACTGAGGATATTCTATTGAGGATTGAGGATTGACAACTGATTGTTGAGGACTGAGGGCTGAAGATTGAGGTTTCAGGATTGAGGATTCAGGATTGTGGTTTGAGGACTGAGGATTGAGGTTTGAGGATTGAGGATTGAGGATTGAGGATTGAGGATTGAGGATTGAGGATTGAGGATTGAGGATTGACGATTGAAGATTGAATAATGATGATTGAAGATTGAGGATTGAGGATTGAGGGTTGTGGATTGAGGACGAGGTCTGATGGGTGAGTATTGATGTTTGAGGTCTGAGGATTGAGGATTGATGATTGAGAATTGAGGATTGACGATTGAGGATTGAAGACTGAGGATTGATGATTGAGGATTGAAGATTGAGTATTGAGGAATGAAGATTGACTATTGAGGATTAAGGATTGAGGATTGAGGGTTGAGGATTGAGGATTGAAGATTGATGATTGGGTGTTGAGGATTGCACATTGAGGATTGAGGATTGAGGATCGAGGATTGAGGATTGAGGATTGAAGATTGAATATTGATGATTGAAGATTGAGGATTGAGGATTGAGTGTAATGATTGTGGACGATTACTGAGGGTTGAGTATTGATGTTTGAGGTCTGAGGATTGAGGATTGAGGATTGAGAATTGGGGATTGAGGATTGAGGATTGAAGATTGAGGATTGGGTATTGAGGATTGAAGAATGAGGACTGAGGATTGAGGATTGAGGATTGAGGATTGAAGATTGAGTATTGAGGATTGAAGATTGAGGATTGAGGATTGAGGATTGAACATTGAGGACTGAGTGTTGAGGGTTGAGTGATGAGAATTGATGCTTGTGGATAGAGATATGAAGATTGCAGATTGAGTATTGTGTATCGAAAACTGCGAATTGAGGATATTCTATTGAGGATTGAGGATTGTCACCAGATTGTTGAGGACTGAGGGCTGAAGATTGAGGATTCAGTATTGAGGATTCAGAATTGAGGTTTGAGGTCTGAGGATTGGGGATTGAGGGTTGAAGATTGAGTATTGAGGATTGAAGATTGAGGATTGAGGATTGAGGGTTGAGGATTGAGGATGAGGACTGAGGATTGACGATTGAAGATTGAGTATTGAGGATTGAAGGTTGAGGATTGAGCATTGAGTATTGAAGATTGAGTATAGGGGATTGAAGATTGATGATTGAGTGTTGAGGATTGAAGATTGAGGATTGAGGGCTGAGGGTTGAGGATTGCGGTTTGAGGACTGAGGACTGGGGATTGAGGATTGAGAATTGAGGATTGAGGATTTAGGATTGAAGATTGAGGACTGGGTATTGAGGATTGAAGAATGAGGATTGAGGATTGAGGATTGAAGATTGAGGATTGAGGATTGAGGATTGAGGATTGAAGATTGAGGATTGAGAATTGAGGATTGAGGATTGAGGGTTGAAGACTGAGGATTGGGTATTGACGATTTAAGATTGAGGATTGAGGATTGAGGATTGAGTGTTGAGAATTGATGTTTGAGGAATGAGATTTGATTATTGAATATTGCCGATTGAGTATTGATACATGAGGATTCAGGATATTCTATTGAGTATTGAGAACTGAGGATTGATGGTTGAGGTTTGTGCGTTGTATATTGAGGATTGAGGATTGAGGATTGAGGATTGAGGATTGAGGATTGAAGATTGAGTATTGATGATTGAAGATTGAGGATGGAGGATTGAGGGTTGAGGTTTGAGGACGAGGACTGACGGTTGAGGTTTGAGGTTTGAGGATTGAGGATTGAGGATTGAGGCCTGAGGATTGAGGATTGCGGATTGGTCATTGAGGATTGAAGATTGAGGACTGGGGATTGAGGATTCAAGATTGAGGATTAAGGATTGAGGACTGGGGATTGAGGATGCAGGATTGGAGATTGATTATTGAGGATTGAAGATTGAGGATTGAGGATTGAGGATTGAGGATTGATAATTGAGAATTTAGAATTGAGGATGAGGACTGAGGGTTGAGGATTGAGGTTTGAGGAACGAGGATTGAGGATTGAGGATTGAGGAGTGAGGATTCACGATTGAGAATTGAAGTTTGAGGATTGATGACAGAGGATTGAGGATTGAGGATTGAAGATTGAGTATTGAGGATGGAAGATTGAGGTTTGAGGATTGAGGATTGAGAATTGAACATTGAGGATTGAGGATTGACGATTGAGGATTGGGTATTGAGGATTGAAGAATGAGGATTGAGGATTGAGCATTGGGGATTGAGGATTGAAGATTGATGGTAGAGTATTCAGGACTGAGGATTGAGGATTGAAGATTGAGTGTTCAGGATTCAGAATTGAGGTTTGAGGACTTGAATATTGATGATTGAAGATTGAGGATTGAAGATTGAGTATTGAGGATTGAAGATTGAGGATTGAGGATTGAGGATTGAGGATTGAGGATGAGGTCTGAGGGCTGAGGTTTGAGGTTTGAGGACGGAGGACTGAGGATTGAGGGTTGAGGATTGAGGATGAGGGCTGACGGTTGAGTATTGAGGATTGAGGAATGAAGATTGAGGATTGGGGACGGAGTGTTGAGGGTTGAGTGATGAGAATTGATGTTTGTGAATAGAGATTTGAAGATTGCAGATTGAGTATTGAGTATTGAAAACTGTGAATTGATGATATTCTATTGACGATTGAGGATTGAGGATTGATGACTGAGGATGAGGGCTGAGGGTTGAGGATTGAGGTTTGAGGACTGAGGACTGAGGAATGAGGATTGAGAATTGAGGATTGAGGATTGAGGATTGAAGATTGAGGATTGGGTATTGAGGATTGAAGAATGAGGATTGAGGATTGAGGATTGAGGGTTGAGGATTGAGGATTGAGGATTGATGATTGAGGATTGAAGATTGAGTATTGAGGATGGAAGATTGACGATTGAGGATTGAGGATTGAGGGTTGAGGATTGAGGATTGAGGATTGAGGATTGAGGATTGAAGATTGAGTATTGAGGATTGAAAATTGAGGATTGAGTGTTAGGGATTGAGGATTGCGGATTGAGGATTGAAGATTGAGTATTGAGGATTGAAGATTAAGATTGAGGATTGAGGATTGAGGATTGACAATTGAAGGTTGAGGATTGGGGACTGAGTATTGAGGGTTGAGTGATGAGAGTTGATGTTTGTGTATAGAGATCTGAAGATTGCAGATTGAGTATTGAGTATTGAAAACTGTGAATTGAGGACGTTCTATTGAGGATTGAGGATTGACAACTGATTGTTGAGGACTCAGGGCTGAAGGTTGAGGATTCAGGATTGAGGATTCAGGATTGAGGTTTGAGGACTGAGGATTGAGGATTGAGGATTGAGGATTGAGGATTGAGGATTGAGGATTGAGGATTGAAGTCTGAGGATTGGGTATTGAGGATTGGACGTTGAGGATTGAGGGTTGAGGATTGAGGATTGAGGATTGAGGATTGTGGATTGAAGATTGAATATTAATGATTGAAGATTGAGGATTGAGGATTGAGGGTTGTGGATTGAGGACGAGGACTGAGGGTTGAGTATTGATGTTTGAAGTCTGAGGATTGAGGATTGCGGATTAAGAATTGAGGATTGAGGATTGAGGATTAAAGATTGAGGATTCGGTATTGAGGATTGAAGATTGAGGATTCAGGATTGAGGATTCAGGATTGACGTTTGAGGACTGAGGATTGAGGATTGAGGATTGACGATTGAGTATTGAGGATTGAAGATTGAGGGTTGAGGATCGAGGATTGAGGATTGAGGATTGAGGATTGAGGATTGAGGATTGAGGATTGAAGATTGAGGATTTAGGATTGATTATTGAGGATTGAGGATGAGGGATGAGGGTTGAGGATTGAGGTTTGAAGACTGAGGATTGAGGATTGAGGATTGAGGATTGAGGATTGAGGATTGAGGATTGAAGAGAGAGGACTGAGCGTTGAGGATTGAGTGTTGAGAATTGATGTTTGAGGATTGAGATTTGATTATTGAAAATTATGGATTGAGTATTGAACCATGAGAATTCAGGATACTCTATTGAGTATTGAGAATTGAGGATTGATGGTTGAGTATTGAGGATTGATGGTTGAGGGTTGTGTGTTGAATATTGAGGATGGAGGATTGGGGATTGAGGATTGAGGATTGAGGATTGAAGATTGAGTATTGAGGGTTGAAGATTGAGGATTGAGGATTGAGGATTGAGGATGGAGGATGAGGGCTGAGGGTTGAAGATTGAGGTTTGAGTATTGAATCCTGAGAATTCAGGATATTCTATTGAGTATTGGGAATTGAGGATTGATGGTTGGGTATTGAGGATTGACGATTGAGGATTGACGATTGAGTATTGAAGATTGAGGATTGATGATTGAGGATTGAGTATTGAGGATTAAGGATTGAGGATTGAGTATTGAAGATTGAGGATTCGGTGTTGCGGATTGAACATTGAGGATTGAGGATTGAGGATTGAGGATTGAGGATTGAGGACTGAAGATTGAATATTGATGATTGAAGATTGAGGATTGAGGATTGTGTGTTGTGGATTGAGGACGAGGACTGAGGGTTGAGTATTGATGTTTGAAGTCTGAGGATTGAGGATTGCGGATTAAGAATTGAGGATTGAGGATTGAGGATTGAAGATTGAGGATTCGGTATTGAGGATTGAAGATTGAGGATTCAGGATTGAGGATTCAGGATTGACGTTTGAGGACTGAGGATTGAGGATTGAGGATTGACGATTGAGCATTGAGGATTGAAGATTGAGGGTTGAGGATTGAGGATTGAGGATTGAGGATTGAGGATTGAGGATTGAGGATTGAGGATTGAAGATTGAGGATTTAGGATTGATTATTGAGGATTGAGGATGAGGGATGAGGGTTGAGGATTGAGGTTTGAAGACCGAGGATAGAGGATTGAGGATTGAGGATTGAAGAGAGAGGACTGAGCGTTGAGGATTGAGTGTTGAGAATTGATGTTTGAGGATTGAGATTTGATTATTGAAAATTATGGATTGAGTATTGAACCATGAGAATTCAGGATACTCTATTGAGTATTGAGAATTGAGGATTGATGGTTGAGTATTGAGGATTGATGGTTGAGGGTTGTGTGTTGAATATTGAGGATGGAGGATTGGGGATTGAGGATTGAGGATTGAGGATTGAAGATTGAGTATTGAGGGTTGAAGATTGAGGATTGAGGATTGAGGATTGAGGATGGAGGATGAGGGCTGAGGGTTGAAGATTGAGGTTTGAGTATAGAATCCTGAGAATTCAGGATATTCTATTGAGTATTGGGAATTGAGGATTGATGGTTGGGTATTGAGGATTGACGATTGAGGATTGACGATTGAGTATTGAAGATTGAGGATTGATGATTGAGGATTGAGTATTGAGGATTAAGGATTGAGGATTGAGTATTGAAGATTGAGGATTCGGTGTTGCGGATTGAACATTGAGGATTGAGGATTGAGGATTGAGGATTGAGGATTGAGGACTGAAGATTGAATATTGATGATTGAAGATTGAGGATTGAGGATTGTGTGTTGCGGATTGAGGACGAGGACTGAGGGTTCAGTATTGATGTTTGAAGTCTGAGGATTGAGGATTGAGGATTGAGCATTGAGGGTTGAGGATTGAGGATTGAAGATTGAGGACTGGGTGTAGAGGATTGAAGAATGAGGATTGAGGATTGAGGACTGAGGATTGAGGATTGAAGATTGAGTATTGAGGATTGAAGATTGAGGATTGAGGATTGAGGATTGAGGATTGAGGATTGAAGATTGAGGATTGGGGACTGAGCGTTGAGGGTTGAGTGATGAAAATTGATGATTGTGGATAGAGATTTGAAGATTGCAGATTGAGTATTGAGTATTGAATGCTTTGAATTAATGATATTCTATTGAGGATTGAGGATTGACAGCTGATTGTTGAGGACTGAGGGCTGAAGATTGAGGATTCAGGATTGAGGATTCAGGATTGAGGTTTGAGGATTGAGGATTGAGGATTGATGATTGAGGATTGTGGATTGAGTATTGAGAATTGAAGATTGAGGATTGAGGATTGAGGGTTGTGGATTGAGGACGAGGACTGAGGGTTGAGTATTGATGTTTGAGGTCTGAGGATTGAGGATTGAGGATTGAGAATTGAGGATTGAGGATTGAGGATTGAAGATTGAGGATTGTGTATTGAGGATTGAAGAATGAGGATTGAGGATTGAGGACTGAGGATTGAGGATTGAAGATTGAGTATTGAGGATTGCGGGTTGGGGTTTGAAGATTGATTATTGAGGATTCAAGATTGAGGGTTGAGGATTGAGGATTGAGGATTGCGGATTGAGGATTGAAGATTGAGGATTGAGGATTGAGGATTGAGGATTGAGGATTGAGGATTGAGGATTGAGGATTGAGGATTGAGGATTGAAGATTGAATAATGATGATTGAAGATTGAGGATTGAGGATTGAGGGTTGTGGATTGAGGACGAGGTCTGATGGTTGAGTATTGATGTTTGAGGTCTGAGGATTGAGGATTGATGATTGAGAATTGAGGATTGAGGATTGAGGATTGACGATTGAGGATTGAGGACTGAGGATTGATGATTGAGGATTGCAGATTGAGTATTGAGGATTGAAGATTGACTATCGAGGATTGAGGATTGAGGATTGAGGATTGAAGATTGAGGATTGGGGATTGAGGATTGACGATTGAGGATTGAGTAATGACGATTAAGGATTGAGGATTGAGGATTGAACATTGAGGATTGAGGATTGAGGATCGAGGATTGAATGTTGAGGATTGAGCATTGAGGATTGAAGATTGAGTATTAAGGATTGAAGATTGATGATTGAGTGTTGAGGATTGAAGATTGAGGATTGAGGATTGAGGATTGAGGATTGAGGATTGAGGATTGAAGATTGAGGATTGGGGACTGAGTGTTAGAGGGTTGAGTGATGAGAATTGATGACTGTGGATAGAGATTTGAAGATTGCAGATTGAGTATTGAGTATTGAAAACTGTGAATTGATGATATTCTATTCAGGATTGAGGATTGATAACTGATTGTTGAGGACTGAGGGCTGAAGACTGAGGATTCAGGATTGAGGATTCAGGATTGAGGTTTGAGGACTGAGGATTGATGATTGAGGATTGTGGATTGAGGATTGAGAATTGAAGATTGAGGGTTGAGCATTGAGGGTTGTGGATTGAGGACGAGGACAGAGGGTTGAGTATTGATGCTTGAGGTCTGAGGATTGAGGATTGAGGATTGAGAATTGAGGATTGAGAATTGAGGATTGAAGATTGAGGATTGGGTATTGATGACTGAAGAATGCGGATTGAGTATTGAGGATTGAGGATTGAGGATTGAAGATTGAGTATTGAGGATTGAAGTTTGAGAATAGAGGATTGAGTATTCAAGATTGAGGATTTGGCGCTGAGGGTTGAAGATTGAGGATTGACTATTGAGGATTGAGGATTGGGGATTGAGGATTGAGGATTGAAGATTGAGGATTGGGTATTGAGGATTGAAGAATGAGGATTGAGGGTTGAGGATTGAGGATTGAGGATTGAAGATTGAGTATTGAGGATGGAAGATTGACGATTGAGGAATGAGGATTGAGGATTGGGTGTTGAGGATAGAGGATTGAGGATTGAAGATTGAGTATTGAGGATTGAAGATTGAGGATTGAGGATTGAGGAATGAGGAATGAGGATTGAAGATTGAGTATTGAGGATAGAAGATTGACGATTGAGGATTGATGGTTGAGGATTGAGGATTGAGGATTGTGGATTGAGTATTCAAGATTGAGGATTTGGCACTGAGGGTTGAAGATTGAGGATTGACTATTGAGGATTGAGGATTGAGGATTGTGGATTGAGGATTGAAGATTGAGGATTGGGTATTGAGGATTGAAGAATGAGGATTGAGGGTTGAGGATTGAGGAGTGAGGATTGAAGATTGAGTATTGAGGATGGAAGATTGACGATTGACGATTGAGGATTGATGGTTGAGGATTGAGGATTGAGGATTGTGGATTGAGGATTGAGGGTTGAGGATTGAAGATTGAGGATTGAGGATTGAAGGTTGAGTATTGATGATTGAGGATTCAGGATTGAGGATTGAAGATTGAGTATTGAGAATTGAGGATTGATGGTTGAGTATTGAGGATTGAGGATTGAGGATTTTAGGATTGAGGATTGAGTATTGAAGATTGAGGACTGAGGACTGATGATTGAGGATTGAGGATTGGCGCTTGAGGATTGAGGATTGAGGATTGAGGATTGAGGATTGAAGATTGAGGATTGGGGATTGAGGATTGACGATTGAGGACTGAGCGTTGAGGGCTGAGTGATGAGAATTGATGTTTGTGGATTGAGATTAGAAGATTGAAGAATGGGGATTGAGTATTGAAAACAGCGAATTGAGGATATTCTATTGAGGATTGAGGATTGACAATTGATTGTTGAGGACTGAGGGCTGAAGATTGAGGATTCAGGATTGAGGATTAGTGATTGAGGTTTGAGGACTGAGGATTGAGGGTTGAGGATTGAAAGTTGAGGGTTGACGATTGAGGATTGAGGATTGAGGATGGAGGACTGAAGAGAGAGGACTGAGTGTTGAGGATTGAGTGTTGAGAATTGATGTTTGAGGATTGAGATTTGATTATTGAAAATTGTGGATTGAGTATTGAACCATGAGAATTCAGGATACTCTATTGAGTATTGAGAATTGAGGATTGATGGTTGAGTATTGAGGATTGATGGTTGAGGGTTGTGTGTTGAATATTGAGGATGGAGGATTGAGGATTGAGGATTGAGTATTGAGGATTGAAGATTGAGTATTGAGGGTTGAAGATTGAGGATTGAGGATTGAGGATTGAGGATGGAGGATGAGGGCTGAGGGTTGAGGATTGAGGATTGAGTATTGAATCCAGAGAATTCAGGATATTCTATTGAGTATTGGGAATTGAGGATTGATGGTTGGGTATTGAGGATTGAGGATTGAGGATTGACGGTTGAGTATTGAAGATTGAGGATTGATGATTGACGATTGAGGATTGAGGATTAAGGGTTGAGGATTGCGGTTTGAGGACTGAGGACTGGGGATTGAGGATTGAGAATTGAGGATTGAGGATTTAGGATTGAAGATTGAGGACTGGGTATTGAGGATTGAAGAATTAGGGTCGAGGATTGAGGATAGAAGATTGAGGATTGAGGATTGAGGATTGAGGATTGAAGATTGAGTATTGAGGATTGAAGATTGAGGATTGGGGATTGAGGATTGAGGATTGAGGATTGAGGATTGAGGATTGACGATTGAGGATTGAGGACTGAGGATTGATGATTGAGGATTGAAGATTGAGTATTGAGGATTGAAGATTGACTATCGAGGATTGAGGATTGAGGATTGAGGATTGAAGATTGAGGATTGGGGATTGAGGATTGACGATTGAGGATTGAGTAATGACGATTAAGGATTGAGGATTGAGGATTGAACATTGAGGATTGAGGATTGAGGATCGAGGATTGAAGGTTGAGAATTGAGCATTGAGGATTAAAGATTGAGTATTGAGGATTGAAGATTGATGATTGAGTGTTGAGGATTGAAGATTGAGGAATGAGGATTGAGGATAGATGATTGAGGATTGAGGATTGAAGATTGAGGATTGGGGATTGAAGATTGAGTATTGAGGATTCAAGATTGAGGATTGAGGATTGAGTATTGAGGATTGAGGATTGAGGATTGCGGATTGAGGATTGAAGATTGAGTATTGCGCATTGAGCATTGGGGATTGAGGATTGAGGATTGAGGACTGAGGATTGAGCACTGAAGATTGAATATTGATTATTGAAGGTTGAGGATTGAGGATTGAGGGCTGTGGATTTAGGACGAGGGCTGAGGGTTGAGTATTGATGTTTGAGGTCTGAGGATTGGGGATTGAGGATTGAGAATTGAGGATTGAGGATTGAGGATTCAAGATTGAGGATTGGGTATTGAGGATTGAAGAATGAGGATTGAGGATTGAGGATTGAGGATTGAGGATTGAAGATTGAGTATTGAGGATTGAGGATTGGGGTTTGAAGATTGATTATTGAGGATTCAAGATTGAGGGTTGAGGATTGAGGATTGAGGATTGCGGATTGAGGATTGAAGATTGAGTATTGAGGATTGAATATTGAGTATTGTGGATTGAGGATTGAGGATTGAGGATTGAAAATTAAGGATTGGGGATTGAGGACTGACGATAGAGGATTGAAAATTAAGGATTGGGGATTGAGGATTGACGATTGAGGATTGAGTATTGAGGATTAAGAATTGAGGATTGAGGATTGAGGATTGAAGGTTGAGGATTGGGGACTGAGAGCTGAGGGTTGAGTGATGAGAATTGATGTTTGTGGATAGAGATTTAAAGATTGCAGATTGAGTATTGAGTATTGAAAACTGTGAATTGATGATATTCTATCGAAGATTGAGAATTGACAACTGATTGTTGAGGACTTAGGTCTGAAGATTGAGGATTCAGGATTGAGGATTCAGGATTGAGGTGATGAGGACTGAGGATTGAGGATTGGGTATTGCGCATTGAGCATTGAGGATTGAGGATTGAGGATTGAGGATTGAGGATTGAGGATTGAAGATTGAATATTGATGATTGAAGATTGAGGATTGAGGATTGAGGATTGGCGATTGAGGACTGAGTATTGAGGATTGAGAATTGAGGATTGAGGATTGAGGATTGAAGATTCAGTATTGAGGATTGAAGATTGAGTATTGAGAATTGAGGATTGAGGATTGACTATGAGGGCTGAGGGTTGAGGATTGCGGTTTGAGGACTGAGGACTGAGGATTGAGGATTGAGAATTGAGGATTGAGGATTTAGGATTGAAGATTGAGGACTGGGTATTGAGGATTGAAGAATGAGGATTGAGGAATGAGTATTGAGGATTGAAGGTTGAGGATTGAGGATTGAGAATTGAACATTGAGGACTGAGTGCTGAGGGTTGAGTGATGAGAATTGATGTTTGTGGATAGAGATTTGAAGATTGCAGATTGAGTATTGTGTATCGAAAACTGCGAATTGAGGATATTCTATTGAGGATTGAGGATTGTCACCTGACTGTTGAGGACTGAGGGCTGAAGATTGAGGATTCAGGATTGAGGATTCAGAATTGAGGTTTGAGGTCTGAGTATTGAGGATTGAGGATTGAAGATTGAGTATTGAGGATTGAAGATTGCCGATTGAGGATTGAGGATTGAGGATTGAGGATTGAGTATTGAAGATTGAGGATTGGGGTTTGAAGATTGATTATTGAGGATTCAAGATTGAGGGTTGAGGATTGAGGATTGAGGATTGCGGATTGAGGATTGAAGATTGAGTATTGAGGATTGAATATTGAGGATTGTGGATTGAGGATTGAGGATTGAGGATTGAAAATTAAGGATTGGGGATTGAGGACTGACGATTGAGGATTGAGTATTGAGGATTAAGAATTGAGGATTGAGGATTGAGGATTGAAGATTGAGGATTGGGGACTGAGAGCTGAGGGCTGAGTGATGAGAATTGATGTTTGTGGATAGAGATTTAAAGATTGCAGATTGAGTATTGAGTATTGAAAACTGTGAATTGATGATATTCTATTGTGGATTGAGAATTGACAACTGATTGTTGAGGACTTAGGTCTGAAGATTGAGGATTCAGGATTGAGGATTCAGGATTGAGGTGATGAGGACTGAGGATTGAGGATTGGGTATTGCGAATTGAGCATTGAGGATTGAGGATTGAGGACTGAGGATTGAGGACTGAAGATTGAATATTGATGATTGAAGGTTGAGGATTGAGGATTGAGGGCTGTGGATTGAGGACGAGGACTGAGGGTTGAGTATTGATGTTTGAGGTCTGAGGATTGATGATTGAGGATTGAGAATTTAGAATTGAGGATACAGGATTGAGGATTGAAGATTGAGGATTGGGTATTGAGCATTGAAGAATGAGGATTGAGGATTGAGGATTGAGGATTGAGGATTGAAGATTGAGGATTGAGGATTGAGGATGGAGGATTGAAGATTGAGTATTGAGGATTGAAGATTGAGGATTGAGGTTTGAGGACTGAGGACTGAGGATTGTAGACTGAGGATTGGGGACTGAGTGTTGAGGGTTGAGTGATGAGAATTGATGTTTGTGGATAGAGATTTGAAGATTGCAGATTGAGTATTGCGTATGGAAAACTCCGAACTGAGGATATTCTATTGAGGATTGAGGATTGATCACTGATTGTTGAGGACAGGGCGCTGAAGATTGAGGATTCAGGATTGAGGATTCATGATTGTGGTTTGAGGACTGAGGATTGAGGATTGAGGATTGAAGATTGAATATTGATGATAGAAGATTGAGGATCGAGGACTGAGGGTTGAGGATTGACGATTGAGGACTGAGTATTGAGGATTGAGAATTGAGGATTGAGGATTGACGACTGAAGATTCAGTATTGAGGATTGAAGATTGAGTATTGAGAATTGAGGATTGAGGATTGACTATGAGGGCTAAGGGTTGAGGATTGCGGTTTGTGGACTGAGGACTGGGGATTGAGGATTGAGAATTGAGGATTGAGGATTTAGGATTGAAGATTGAGGACTGGGTATTGAGGATTGAAGAATGAGGATTGAGGATTGAGGATAGAAGATTGAGGATTGAGGATTGAGGATTGAGGATTGAAGATTGAGTATTGAAGATTGAAGATTGAGGATTGGGGATTGAGGATTGAGGATTGAGGATTGAAGATTGAGAATTGGAGACTGAGTGTTGAGGGTTGAGTGATGAGAATTGATGTTTGTGAATAGAGATTTGAAGATTGCAGATTGAGCATTGCGTATGGAAAACTCTGAACTGAGGATATTCTATTGAGGATTGAGGATTGACAACTGATTGTTGAGGACTGAGGGCTGAAGATTGAGGTTTCAGGATTGAGGATTCAGGACAGTGGTTTGAGGACTGAGGATTGAGGTTTGAGGATTGAGGATTGAGGATTGAGGATTGAGGATTGAGGACTGAGGATTGATGATTGAGGATTGAAGATTGAGTATTGAGGATTGAAGATTGACTATTGAGGATTGAGGATTGAGGATTGAGGATTGAAGATTGAGGATTGGAAATTGAGGATTGACGATTGAGGATTGAGTAATGACGATTAAGGATTGAGTATTGAGGATTGAACATTGAGGATTGAGGATTGAGGATTGAAGATTGAGGATTGGGTATTGAGGATTGAACATTGAGGATTGAGGATTGAGGATCGAGGATTGAATGTTGAGGATTGAGCATTGAGGATTGAAGATTGAGTATTGAGGATTGAAGATTGATGATTGAGTGTTGAGGATTGAAGATTGAGGATTGAAAATTAAGGATTGGGGATTGAGGATTGACGATTGAGGATTGAGTATTGAGGATTAAGAATTGAGGATTGAGGATTGAGGATTGAAGATTGAGGATTGGGAACTGAGAGCTGAGGGTTGAGTGATGAGAATTGATGTTTGTGGATAGAGATTTAAAGATTGCAGATTGAGTATTGAGTATTGAAAACTGTGAATTTATGATATTCTATTGAGGATTGAGAATTGACAACTGATTGTTGAGGACTTAGGTCTGAAGATTGAGGATTTAGGATTGAGGATTCAGGATTGAGGTGATGAGGACTGAGGATTGAGGATTGGGTATTGCGCATTGAGCATTGAGGATTGAGGATTGAGGATTGAGGACTGAGGATTGAGGACTGAAGATTGAATATTGATGATTGAAGGTTGAGGATTGAGGATTGAGGGCTGTGGATATAGGACGAGGACTGAGGGTTGAGTATTGATGTTTGAGGTCTGAGGATTGAGGATTGAGGATTGAGAATTGAGGATTGAGAATTGAGGATTCAAGATTGAGGATTGGGTATTGAGGATTGAAGAATGAGGATTGAGGATTGAGGATTGAGGATTGAGGATTGAAGATTGAGTATTGAGGATTGAAGATTGAGGATTGAGGAATGAGGATTGAGGATTGAGGATTGAGGATTGAGGATTGAGGATTGAAGATTGAGTATTGAGGATTGAATATTGAGGATTGTGGATTGAGGATTGAGGATTGAGGATTGAGGATTGAAGATTAAGGATTGGGGATTGAGGATTGACGATTGAGGATTGAGTATTGAGGATTAAGAATTGAGAGTTGAGGATTGAGGATTGAAGATACAGTATTGAGGATTGAAGATTGAGGATTGAGGATTGAGGATTGAGGATTGTCTATGAGGGCTGAGGGTTGAGGATTGAGGTTTGAGGACTGAGGACTGAGGATTGAGGATTGAGAATTGAGGATTCAGGATTGAGGATTGAAGATTGAGGGTTGGGTATTGAGGATTGAAGAATGAGGATTGAGGATTCAGGATTGAGGATTCAGGATTGAGGTTTGAGGACTGAGGATTGAGGATTGGGTATTGCGGATTGAGCATTGAGGATTGAGGATTGAGGATTGAAGATTGAGGATTGGGGATTGAAGATTGAGTATTGAGGATTCAAGATTGAGCATTGAGGATTGAGGATTGAGGATTGAGGATTGAGAGCTGAGGATTGAGGATTGAGGATTCAAGATTGAGGATTGGGTATTGAGGATTGAAGAATGAGGATTGAGGATTGAGGATTGAGGATTGAGGATTGAAGATTGAGTATTGAGGATTGAAGATTGAGGATTGAGGAATGAGGATTGAGGATTGAGGATTGAGGATTGAGGATTGAGGATTGAGGATTGAAGATTAAGGATTGGGGATTGAGGATTGACGATTGAGGATTGAGTATTGAGGATTAAGAATTGAGGATTGAGGATTGAGGATTGAAGATTCAGTATTGAGGATTGACGATTGAGGATTGAGTATTGAGGATTAAGAATTGAGGATTGAGGATTGAGGATTAAGAATTGAGGATTGAGGATTGAGGATTGAAGATTGAGGATTGGGGACTGAGAGCTGAGGGTTGAGTGATGAGAATTGATGTCTGTGGATAGAGATTTAAAGATTGCAGATTGAGCATTGAGTATTGAAAACTGTGAATTTATGATATTCTATTGAAGATTGAGAATTGACAACTGATTGTTGAGGACTTAGGTCTGAAGATTGAGGATTCAGGATTGAGGATTCAGGATTGAGGTGATGAGGTCTGAGGATTGAGGATTGGGTATTGCGCATTGAGCATTGAGGATTGAGGATTGAGGATTGAGGACTGAGGATTGAGGACTGAAGATTGAATATTGATGATTGAAGGTTGAGGATTGAGGATTGAGGGCTGTGGATATAGGACGAGGACTGAGGGTTGAGTATTGATGTTTGAGGTCTGAGGATTGAGGATTGAGGATTGAGAATTGAGGATTGAGAATTGAGGATTCAAGATTGAGGATTGGGTATTGAGGATTGAGGAATGAGGATTGAGTATTGAGGATTGAGGATTGAAGATTGAGTATTGAGGATTGAAGATTGAGGATTGAGGAATGAGGATTGAGGATTGAGGATTGAGGATTGAGGATTGAGGATTGAGGATTGAAGATTGAGGATTTAGGATTGATTATTGAGGATTGAGGATGAGGGCTGAGGGTTGAGGATTGAGGTTTGAAGACTGAGGATTGAGGATTGAGGATTGAGGATTGAGGATTGAGGATTGAGGATTGAAGAGAGAGGACTGAGCGTTGAGGATTGAGTGTTGAGAATTGATGTTTGAGGATTGAGATTTGATTATTGAAAATTATGGATTGAGTATTGAACCATGAGAATTCAGGATACTCTATTGAGTATTGAGAATTGAGGATTGATGGTTGAGTATTGAGGATTGATGGTTGAGGGTTGTGTGTTGAATATTGAGGATGGAGGATTGGGGATTGAGGATTGAGGATTGAGGATTGAAGATTGAGTATTGAGGGTTGAAGATTGAGGATTGAGGATTGAGGATTGAGGATGGAGGATGAGGGCTGAGGGTTGAAGATTGAGGTTTGAGTATTGAATCCTGAGAATTCAGGATATTCTATTGAGTATTGGGAATTGAGGATTGATGGTTGGGTATTGAGGATTGACGATTGAGGATTGACGATTGAGTATTGAAGATTGAGGATTGATGATTGAGGATTGAGTATTGAGGATTAAGGATTGAGGATTGAGTATTGAAGATTGAGGATTCGGTGTTGCGGATTGAACATTGAGGATTGAGGATTGAGGATTGAGGATTGAGGATTGAGGACTGAAGATTGAATATTGATGATTGAAGATTGAGGATTGAGGATTGTGTGTTGTGGATTGAGGACTAGGACTGAGGGTTCAGTATTGATGTTTGAAGTCTGAGGATTGAGGATTGAGGATTGAGCATTGAGGGTTGAGGATTGAGGATTGAAGATTGAGGACTGGGTGTTGAGGATTGAAGAATGAGGATTGAGGATTGAGGATTGAGGATTGAGGATTGAATATTGAGTATTGAGGATTGAAGATTGAGGATTGAGGATTGAGGATTGATGATTGAGTGTTGAGGATTGAGGATTGAAGATTGAGTATTGAGGATTGAAGATTGAGGATTGAGGATTGAGGATTGAGGATTGAGGATTGAAGATTGAGGATTGGGGACTGAGCGTTGAGGGTTGAGTGATGAAAATTGATGACTGTGGATAGAGATTTGAAGATTGCAGATTGAGTATTGAGTATTGAATGCTTTGAATTAATGATATTCTATTGAGGATTGAGGATTGACAGCTGATTGTTGAGGACTGAGGGCTGAAGATTGAGGATTCAGGATTGAGGATTCAGGATTGTGGTTTGAGGATTGAGGATTGATGATTGAGGATTGTGGATTGAGTATTGAGAATTGAAGATTGAGGATTGAGGATTGAGGGTTGTGGATTGAGGACGAGGACTGAGGGTTGAGTATTGATGTTTGAGGTCTGAGGATTGAGGATTGAGGATTGAGAATTGAGGATTGAGGATTGAGGATTGAAGACTGAGGATTGTGTATTGAGGATTGAAGAATGAGGATTGAGGATTGAGGACTGAGGATTGAGGATTGAAGATTGAGTATTGAGGATGGAAGATTGACAACTGAGGATTGAGGATTGAGGATTGAGGATGAGGGCTGAGGGTTGAGGATTGAGGTTTGAGGACTGAGGACTTAGGAATGAGAATTGAGAATTGAGGATTGAGGATTGAGGATTGAAGATTGAGGATTGGGTATTGAGGATTGAAGGTTGAGGATTGAGGATTGAGGATTGAGGATTGAGGATTCAGGATTGAAGATTGAGTATTGAGGATTGAAGACTGACGATTGAGGATTGAGAATTGAGGATTGAGGATTGAGGATTGAAGATTGATTATTGAGGATTGAAAATTGAGGATTGAGGATTGAGGCTTGAGGATTGAGGATTGAGGATTGAAGATTGAGGATTGGGGACTGAGTGTTGAGGGTTGAGTGATGAGGATTGATGACTGTGGATAGAGATTTGAAGATTGCAGATTGAGCATTGAGTATTGAAAACTGTGAATTGATGATATTCTATTGAGGATTGAGGATTGATAACTGATTGTTGAGGACTGAGGGCTGAAGACTGAGGATTCAGGATTGAGGATTCAGGATTGAGGTTTGAGGACTGAGGATTGATGATTGAGTATTTTGGACTCAGGATTGAGAATTGAAGATTGAGGGTTGAGGATTGAGGTTTGTGGATTGAGGACGAGGACTGAGGGTTGAGTATTGATGTTTGAGTTCTGACGGTTCAGGATTGATGATTGAGCATTGAGGATTGAAGATTGAGGACTCGGGATTGAGGATTGAAGATTGAGGATTAAGGATTGAGTATTGAGGATTGAGGATTGAGGATTGAGGATTGTGTATTGAAGATTGAGTATTCATGACTGAGGATTGAGGATTGAGGATTGAGGATTGAGGATTGAGGATTGAGGATTGAAGATTGAGGACTGAGTGTTGAGGATTGAGTGATGAGTATTGATGTTTGTGGATGGAAACTTGAAGATTGAAGAATGAGGATTGAGTATTGAAAACTGAGATTTCAGGGTATTCTATTGAGTATTGAGAATTGAGGATTGATGGTTGAGTATTGAGGATTGAAGGTTGAGGGTTGTGTGTTGAATATTGAGAATTGAAGATTGTGTATTGAGGATTGAAGATTGAGGACTGCGGATTGAGGAATCAGGATTGAGGGTTGAGGATTGAAGATTGAAGATTGAGTATTGAGGATTGAGGATTGAGGACTGAGTATTGAAGATTAAGTATTCATGACTGAGGATTGAGGATTGAGGATTGAGGGTTGAGCATTGAGGATCGAAGATTGAGTATTGATGATTGAAGATTGAGGTTTGAGGATTGAGGATTGAGGATGGAGGATGAGGGCTGAGGGTTGAGGATTGAGGTTTGAGTATTGAATACTGAGAATTCAGCATATTCTGTTGAGTATTCAGAATTGAGGACTGATTGTTGAGTATTGAGGATTGAGGATTGAGGATTGAGGATTGAGTATTGAAGATAGAGGATTGATGATTGAAGATTGAGGATTGAGGATTGAGGATTGAGGATTGAGGCTTGAGTGTTGAAGATTGAGGATTGGTGATTGAGGATTGAGGATTGAGGATTGAGGATTGAGGATTGAGGATTCAAGATTGAGGATTGAGGATTGAGAATTGAGTGTTGAGGGTTGAGTGATGAGAATTGATGTTTGTGGATGGAGACTTGATGATTGAAGATTGAGGTTTGAGTATTGAAAGCTGAGAATTCAGGATATTCCATTGAGTATTGAGAATTGAGGATTGATGATTGAGTATTGAGGATTGATGTTTGAGGGTTGTGTATTGAATATTGAGGATTGGGGATTGAGGATTGAGGATTGAGGATTGAGGATTGAAGATTGAGTATTGATGATTGAAGATTGAGGATTGATTATTGAATATTGTGGATTGAGTATTGAATCAAGAGAATTCAGGATATTCTATTGAGTATTGAGAATTGAGGATTGATGGTTGAGTATTGAGAATTTATGGTAGATGGGTGTGTGTTCAATATTGAGAATTGAGGATTGAAGATTGAGGATTGAGAATTGAGGATTGAAGATTGAGTATTGATGATTGAAGATTGAGGATTGAGGGTTGAGGGTTGAGGATTGAGTACGAGGACTGTCGGTTGAGGATTGAAGTTTGAGGATTGAGAATTGAGGATTGAGGATTGAGGATTGCGGATTGAGAATTGAAGATTGAGTATTGAGGATTGAAGATTGAGGAATGAGGATTGAGGATTGAGGATTGAGGATTGAGGACTGAGCATTGAGGATTGAGAATTGAGGATTGAGGATTGAAGATTGAGTGTTGAGGATTGAAGATTGAGGATTGAGGATTGAGGATTGAAGAGAGAGAATTGAGCGTTGAGGATTGAGTATTGAGAATTGATGTTTGGGGATTGAGATTTGATTATTGAATATTGCGGATTGAGTATTGAACCATGAGAATTCAGGATATTCTATTGAGTATTGAGAATTGAGGATTGATGGTTGAGTATTGAGGAATGATGGTTGAGGGTTGTGCGTTGAATATTGAGGATTGAGGATTGAGGATTGCGGATTGAGGATTGAGGATTGAAGATTGAGTATTGATGATTGAAGATTGAGGATTGAGGATTGAGGATTGAGGATTGAGGATTGAAGATTGAGTATTGAGGATTGAAGATTGAGGATTGAGGATTGAGGATTGAGGATTGAGGATTGACGATTGAGGATTGAGGACTGAGGATTGATGATTGAGGATTGAGGATTGAGGATTGAGGATTGAGGATTGAGGATTGCGGATTGAGGATTGAAGATTGAGTATTGAGGATTGAATATTGAGGATTGTGGATTGAGGATTGAGGATTGAGGATTGAAAATTAAGGATTGGGGTTTGAGGATTGACGATTGAGGATTGAGTATTGAGGATTAAGAATTGAGGATTGAGGATTGAGGATTGAAGATTGAGGATTGGGGACTGAGAACTGAGGGTTGAGTGATGAGAATTGATGTTTGTGGATAGAGATTTAAAGATTGCAGATTGAGTATTGAGTATTGAAAACTGTGAATTGATGATATTCTATTGAGGATTGAGAATTGACAACTGATTGCTGAGGACTTAGGTCTGAAGATTGAGGATTCAGGATTGAGGATTCAGGATTCAGGTGATGAGGACTGAGGATTGAGGATTGGGTATTGCGAATTGAGCATTGAGGATTGAGGATTGAGGATTGAGGACTGAGGATTGAGGACTGAAGATTGAATATTGATTATTGAAGGTTGAGGATTGAGGATTGAGGGCTGTGGGTTGAGGACGAGGACTAAGGGTTGAGTATTGATGTTTGAGGTCTGAGGATTGAGGATTGAGGATTGAGAATTGAGGATTGAGGATTGAGGATTCAAGATTGAGGTTTGGGTATTGAGGATTGAAGAATGAGGATTGAGGATTGAGGATTGAGTATTGAGGATTGAGGATTGAGGATTGAAGATTGAGTATTGAGGATTGAAGATTGAGGATTGAGGAATGAGGATTGAGGATTGAGGATTGAGGATTGAGGATTGAGGATTGTAGATTGAGTATTGAGGATTGAATATTGAGAATTGTGGATTGAGAATTGAGGATTGAGGATTGAAGATTAAGGATTGGGGATTGAGCATTGACGATTGAGGATTGAGTATTGAGGATTAAGAATTGAGAGTTGAGGATTGAGGATTGAAGATACAGTATTGAGGATTGAAGATTGAGGATTGAGGATTGAGGATTGAGGATTGACTATGAGGGCTGAGGTTTGAGGATTGAGGTTTGAGGTTTGAGGGCTGAGCACTGAGGATTGAGGATTGAGAATTGAGTATTCAGGATTGAGGACTGAAGATTGAGGATTGGGTATTGAGGATTGAAGAATGAGGATTGAGGATTCAGGATTGAGGTTTGAGGACTGAGGATTGAGGATTGGGTATTGCGGATTGAGCATTGAGGATTGAGGATTGAGGATTGAGGACTGAGGATTGAGGACTGAAGATTGAATATTGATGATTGAAGATTGAGGATTGAGGATTGAGTGCTGTGGATTGAGGACGAGGACTGAGGGTTGAGTATTGATGTTTGAGGTCTGAGGATTGAGGATTGAGGATTGAGAATTGAGGATTGAGGATTGATGATTCAAGATTGAGGATTGGGTATTGAGGATTGAAGAATGAGGATTGAGGATTGAGGATTGAGGATTGAGGATTGAAGATTGAGTATTGAGGATTGAAGATTGAGGATTGAGGAATGAGGATTGAGGATTGAGGATTGAGGATTGAGGATTGAGGATTGAGGATTGAAGATTGAGTATTGAGGATTGAATATTGAGGATTGTGGATTGAGTATTGAGGATTGAGGATTGAAGATTAAGGATTGGGGATTGAGGATTGACGATTGAGGATTGAGTATTGAGGATTAAGAATTGAGGATTGAGGATTGAGGATTGAAGATTCAGTATTGAGGATTGAAGATTGAGGATTGAGGATTGAGCATTGAGGATTGACTATGAGGGCTGAGGGTTGAGGATTGAGGTTTGAGGACTGAGGACTGAGGATTGACGATTGAGAATTGAGGATTCAGGATTGAGGATTGAAGATTGAGGATTGGGTATTGAGGATTGAAGAATGAGGATTGAGGATTCAGTATTGAGGATTGAGGATTGAAGATTGAGGATTGAGGATTGAGGATGGAGGATTGAAGATTGAGTATTGAGGATTGAAGATTGAGGATTGAGGATTGAGGACTGAGGATTGAGGATTGTAGACTGAGGATTGGGCACTGAGTGTTGAGGGTTGAGTGATGAGAATTGATGTTTGTGGATAGAGATTTGAAGATTGCAGATTGAGTATTGCGTATGGAAAACTCCGAACTGAGGATATTCTATTGAGGATTGAGGATTGAGCACTGATTGTTGAGGACAGGGCGCTGAAGATTGAGGATTCAGGATTGAGGATACATGATTGTGGTTTGAGGACTGAGGATTGAGGATTGAGGATTGAGGATTGAGGATTGAGGATTGAGGATTGAGGATTGAAGATTGAGGATTGGGTATTGAGGATTGAACATTGAGGGTTGAGGATTGAAGATTGAGGATTGAGGATTGAGGATTGAAGATTGAATATTGATGATAGAAGATTGACGATTGAGGATTGAGGATTGAGGATTGACGATTGAGGACTGAGTATTGAGGATTGAGAATTGAGGATTGAGGATTGACGATTGAAGATTCAGTATTGAGGATTGAAGATTGAGTATCGAGAATTGAGGATTGAGGATTGACTATGAGGGCTAAGGGTTGAGGATTGCGGTTTGAGGACTGAGGACTGGGGATTGAGGATTGACAATTGAGGATTGAGGATTTAGGATTAAAGATTGAGGACTGGGTATTGAGGATTGAAGAATGAGGATTGAGAATTGAGGATAGAAGATTGAGGATTGAGGATTGAGGATTGAGGATTGATGATTGAGTATTGTGGATTGAAGATTGAGGATTGGGGATTGAGGATTGAGGATTGAGGATTGAAGATTGAGGATTGGGGACTGAGCGTTGAGGGTTGAGTGATGTGAATTGATGTTTGTGGATAGAGATTTGAAGATTGCAGATTGAGTATTGCATATGGAAATCTCTGAACTGAGGATATTCTATTGGGGATTGAGGATTGACAACTGATTGTTGAGGACTGAGGGCTGAAGATTGAGGTTTCAGGATTGAGGATTCAGGATTGTGGTTTGAGGACTGAGGATTGAGGTTTGAGGATTGAGGATTGAGGTCTGAGGATTGAGGATTGAGGATTGAGGATTGAAGATTGAGGATTGAGTATTGAGGATTCAGGATGGAGGATTGAGGATTGAGGATTGAGGATTGAAGATTGAGTATTGAGGATTGAAGATTGAGGATTGAGGATTGAGGGTTGAGTATTGAGGATTCAGGATGGAGGATTGAGGATTGAGGATTGAGAATTGAGGATTGAGGATTGAGGATTGAGGATTGAAGATTGAGTATTGAGGATTGAATATTGAGGATTGTGGATTGAGAATTGAGGATTGAGGATTGAATATTAAGGATTGGGGATTGAGCATTGACGATTGAGGATTGAGTATTGAGGATTAAGAATTGAGAGTTGAGGATTGAGGATTGAAGATACAGTATTGAGGATTGAAGATTGAGGATTGAGGATTGAGGATTGAGGATTGACTATGAGGGCTGAGGGTTGAGGATTGAGGTTTGAGGTTTGAGGGCTGAGCACTGAGGATTGAGGATTGAGAATTGAGTATTCAGGATTGAGGATTGAAGATTGAGGATTGGGTATTGAGGATTGAAGAATGAGGATTGAGGATTCAGGATTGAGGTTTGAGGACTGAGGATTGAGGATTGGGTATTGCGGATTGAGCATTGAGGATTGAGGATTGAGGATTGAGGACTGAGGATTGAGGACTGAAGATTGAATATTGATGATTGAAGATTGAGGATTGAGGATTGAGTGCTGTGGATTGAGGACGAGGACTGAGGGTTGAGTATTGATGTTTGAGGTCTGAGGATTGAGGATTGAGGATTGAGAATTGAGGATTGAGGATTGATGATTCAAGATTGAGGATTGGGTATTGAGGATTGAAGAATGAGGATTGAGGATTGAGGATTGAGGATTGAGGATTGAAGATTGAGTATTGAGGATTGAAGATTGAGGATTGAGGAATGAGGATTGAGGATTGAGGATTGAGGATTGAGGATTGAGGATTGAGGATTGAAGATTGAGTATTGAGGATTGAATATTGAGGATTGTGGATTGAGTATTGAGGATTGAGGATTGAAGATTAAGGATTGGGGATTGAGGATTGACGATTGAGGATTGAGTATTGAGGATTAAGAATTGAGGATTGAGGATTGAGGATTGAAGATTCAGTATTGAGGATTGAAGATTGAGGATTGAGGATTGAGGATTGAGGATTGACTATGAGGGCTGAGGGTTGAGGATTGAGGTTTGAGGACTGAGGACTGAGGATTGACGATTGAGAATTGAGGATTCAGGATTGAGGATTGAAGATTGAGGATTGGGTATTGAGGATTGAAGAATGAGGATTGAGGATTCAGTATTGAGGATTGAGGATTGAAGATTGAGGATTGAGGATTGAGGATGGAGGATTGAAGATTGAGTATTGAGGATTGAAGATTGAGGATTGAGGATTGAGGACTGAGGATAGAGGATTGTAGACTGAGGATTGGGGACTGAGTGTTGAGGGTTGAGTGATGAGAATTGATGTTTGTGGATAGAGATTTGAAGATTGCAGATTGAGTATTGCGTATGGAAAACTCCGAACTGAGGATATTCTATTGAGGATTGAGGATTGAGCACTGATTGTTGAGGACAGGGCGCTGAAGATTGAGGATTCAGGATTGAGGATACATGATTGTGGTTTGAGGACTGAGGATTGAGGATTGAGGATTGAGGATTGAGGATTGAGGATTGAGGATTGAAGATTGAGGATTGGGTATTGAGGATTGAACATTGAGGGTTGAGGATTGAAGATTGAGGATTGAGGATTGAGGATTGAAGATTGAATATTGATGATAGAAGATTGACGATTGAGGATTGAGGATTGAGGATTGACGATTGAGGACTGAGTATTGAGGATTGAGAATTGAGGATTGAGGATTGACGATTGAAGATTCAGTATTGAGGATTGAAGATTGAGTATCGAGAATTGAGGATTGAGGATTGACTATGAGGGCTAAGGGTTGAGGATTGCGGTTTGAGGACTGAGGACTGGGGATTGAGGATTGAGAATTGAGGATTGAGGATTTAGGATTAAAGATTGAGGACTGGGTATTGAGGATTGAAGAATGAGGATTGAGAATTGAGGATAGAAGATTGAGGATTGAGGATTGAGGATTGAGGATTGATGATTGAGTATTGTGGATTGAAGATTGAGGATTGGGGATTGAGGATTGAGGATTGAGGATTGAAGATTGAGGATTGGGGACTGAGCGTTGAGGGTTGAGTGATGTGAATTGATGTTTGTGGATAGAGATTTGAAGATTGCAGATTGAGTATTGCATATGGAAACCTCTGAACTGAGGATATTCTATTGGGGATTGAGGATTGACAACTGATTGTTGAGGACTGAGGGCTGAAGATTGAGGTTTCAGGATTGAGGATTCAGGATTGTGGTTTGAGGACTGAGGATTGAGGTTTGAGGATTGAGGATTGAGGTCTGAGGATTGAGGATTGAGGGTTGAGTATTGAGGATTCAGGATGGAGGATTGAGGATTGAGGATTGAGGATTGAAGATTGAGTATTGAGGATTGAAGATTGAGGATTGAGGATTGAGGGTTGAGTATTGAGGATTCAGGATGGAGGATTGAGGATTGAGGATTGAGGATTGAAGATTGAGTATTGAGGATTGAAGATTGAGGATTGAGGATTGAGGATTGAGGATTGAGGATTGAGGATTGAAGATTGAGTATTGATGATTGAAGGTTGAGGGTTGAGGATTGAGGGTTGATGTCTGAGGATTGAGATTTGGTTATTCAATATTGTGGATTGAGTACTGAACCATGAGGATTCAGGATATTATATTGAGTATTGAGAATTGAGGATTGATGGTTGAGTATTGAGGATTGATGGTTGAGTGTTGTGTGTTGAATATTGGGGATTGAGGATTGAGGATTGAGGACGAGGACTGACGGTTGAGGATTGAGGTTTGGGGATTGAGGATTGAGGATTGCGGATTGAGGGTTGGGGATTGCGGATTGAGGATTGAGCATTTAGGATTGAATATGGAGGGTTGAGGATTGAGGATTGAGGATTGAGAATGAGGACTGAGGGCTGAGGATTGAGGTTTGAGTATTGGATACTGAGAATTCAGGATATTCTATTGAGTATTGAGAGTTGAGGATTGATGGTTGAGTATTGAGGATTGAGGATTGAGGATAGAGGATTGAGCATTGAAGATTGAGGATTGAGGATTGAGGGTTGAGGATTGAGGACTGAGGTTTGAGGATTGATGATTGAATATTGAGGGTTGAGGATTGAGGATTGAAGATTGAGCATTGAGGATTGAAGATTGAGGATTGAGGATTGAGGATCGAGGATTGAGGATTGAAGATTGAGTATTGATGATTGAAGATTGAAGATTGAGGATTGAGCATTGAGGATTGAGGATTGTGGATTGAGGATTGAAGATTGAATATTGATGATTGAAGATTGAGGATTGAGGATTGAGGATTGAGGGTTGAGGATTGAGGATTGAAGATAGAGAATTGAGAATTGAGGATTGAACATTGAGGACTGAGTGTTGAGGGTTGAGTGATTAGAATTGATGGTTGTGGATAGAGATACGAATATTGCAGATTGAGCATTGAGTATTGAAAACAGTGAATTGAGGGTATTCTATTGAGGATTGAGGATTGACAAATGATTGTTGAGGACTGAGGACTGAGGATTGAGGGTTGAGGATTGAGGATTGTGGATTGACGCTTGAGGATTGAGGATTGAGGACGGAGGATTGAAGAGAGAGGACTGAGGGTTGAGGATTGAGTGTTGAGGGTTGATGTTTGAGGTTTGAGATTTGATTATTGAAAAATGTGGATTGAGTATTGAGCCATGAGAATTCAGGATATTCTATTGAGTATTGAGAAATGAAGATTGATGGTTGAGTATTGAGGATTGATGGTTGAGGGTTGTGTGTTGAATATTGAGGATTGAGGATTGAGGATTGAGGATTGAAGATTGAGGATTGAAGATTGAGTATTGATGATTGAAGATTGAGGATTGAGGATTGAGGGTTGAGGATTGAGGACTGAGGCTTGAGGATTGATGATTGAATATTGAGGATTGAGGAATGAGGATTGAGGATTGAGGATTGAGGATTGAGGGTTGAAGACTGAATATTGATGATTGAAGATTGAGGATTGAGGATTGAGGGTTGTGGATTGAGGACGAGGACTGAGGGCTGAGTATTTATGTTTGAGGTCTGAGGATTGATGATTGAGGATTGAGAATTGAGGATTGAGGGTTGAGGGTTGAAGATTGAGGATTGGGTATTGAGGATTGTAGCATCAGGATTGAAGATTGAGTATTGAGGATTGAATATTGAGGATTGAGGATTGAAGATTGAGTATTGAGGATTGAAGATTGAGGATTGAATATTGAGGATTGAGGAGTGAGGATTGAGGATTGAGGATGGAGGGTTGAAGATTGAGTGTTGAGGATTGCAGATTGATTATTGAGGGTTGAGGATTGAGGATTGAGGATTGAGGATTGAGAGTTGAGAATTGATGATGAGGACTGAGGGTTGAGGGCTGATGTTTGGGGAATGAGGATTGAGGATTGAGGATTGAGGATTGAGGATTGAGGATTGAGGATTGAGGATTGAGGATTGAGGATTGAGTATTGAAGATTGAGTATTCATGACTGAGGATTGAGTATTGAGTATTGAGGATTGAGCATTGAGGATTGAAGATTGAGGATTGAGGATTGAGGATCGAGGATTGAGGATTGAAGATTGAGTATTGATGATTGAAGATTGAAGATTGAGGATTGAGCATTGAGGATTGAGGATTGTGGATTGAGGATTGAAGATTGAATATTGATGATTGAAGATTGAGGATTGAGGATTGAGGATTGAGGGTTGAGGATTGAGGATTGAAGATAGAGAATTGAGAATTGAGGATTGAACATTGAGGACTGAGTGTTGAGGGTTGAGTGATTAGAATTGATGGTTGTGGATAGAGATACGAATATTGCAGATTGAGCATTGAGTATTGAAAACAGTGAATTGAGGGTATTCTATTGAGGATTGAGGATTGACAAATGATTGTTGAGGACTGAGGACTGAGGATTGAGGGTTGAGGATTGAGGATTGTGGATTGACGCTTGAGGATTGAGGATTGAGGACGGAGGATTGAAGAGAGAGGACTGAGGGTTGAGGATTGAGTGTTGAGGGTTGATGTTTGAGGTTTGAGATTTGATTATTGAAAAATGTGGATTGAGTATTGAGCCATGAGAATTCAGGATATTCTATTGAGTATTGAGAAATGAAGATTGATGGTTGAGTATTGAGGATTGATGGTTGAGGGTTGTGTGTTGAATATTGAGGATTGAGGATTGAGGATTGAGGATTGAAGATTGAGGATTGAAGATTGAGTATTGATGATTGAAGATTGAGGATTGAGGATTGAGGGTTGAGGATTGAGGACTGAGGCTTGAGGATTGATGATTGAATATTGAGGATTGAGGAATGAGGATTGAGGATTGAGGATTGAGGATTGAGGGTTGAAGACTGAATATTGATGATTGAAGATTGAGGATTGAGGATTGAGGGTTGTGGATTGAGGACGAGGACTGAGGGCTGAGTATTTATGTTTGAGGTCTGAGGATTGATGATTGAGGATTGAGAATTGAGGATTGAGGGTTGAGGGTTGAAGATTGAGGATTGGGTATTGAGGATTGTAGCATCAGGATTGAAGATTGAGTATTGAGGATTGAATATTGAGGATTGAGGATTGAAGATTGAGTATTGAGGATTGAAGATTGAGGATTGAATATTGAGGATTGAGGAGTGAGGATTGAGGATTGAGGATGGAGGGTTGAAGATTGAGTGTTGAGGATTGCAGATTGATTATTGAGGGTTGAGGATTGAGGATTGAGGATTGAGGATTGAGAGTTGAGAATTGATGATGAGGACTGAGGGTTGAGGGCTGATGTTTGGGGAATGAGGATTGAGGATTGAGGATTGAGGATTGAGGATTGAGGATTGAGGATTGAGGATTGAGGATTGAGGATTGAGTATTGAAGATTGAGTATTCATGACTGAGGATTGAGTATTGAGTATTGAGGATTGAGGATTGAGGATTGAAGATTGAGTATTGAGGATTAAAGATACAGGATTGAGCATTGAGGATTGAGGATGGAGGATGATAGCTTAGGGTTGAGGATTGAGGATTGAGTATTGAGGATTGAGAGTGAGGTCTGAGTGTTGAGGGTTGATGTTTGAGGACTGAGGACTGAGGATTGAGGGTTGAGAATTGAGGATTGAGAATTGAGGATTGAAGATTGAGGATTGGGTATTGAGTATTGAGGATTGAGAATGAGGTCTGAGGGTTGAGGGTTGTGGATTGAGGACGAGGTCTGATGGTTGAGTATTGATGTTTGAGGTCTGAGGGTTGAGGATTGAGGATTGAGAATTGAGGATTGAGGATTGAGGATTGACGATTGAGGATTGAGGACTGAGGATTGATGATTGAGGATTGAAGATTGAGTATTGAGGATTGAAGATTGACTATTGAGGATTGAGGATTGAGGATTGAGGATTGAAGATTGAGGATTGGAGATTGAGGACTGACGATTGAGGATTGAGTAATGACGATTAAGGATTGAGGATTGAGGATTGAACATTGAGGATTGAGGATTGAGGATTGAAGATTGAGGATTGGGTATAGAGGATTGAACATTGAGGATTGAGGATTGAGGATCGAGGATTGAAGGTTGAGGATTGAGCATTGAGGATTGAAGATTGAGGATTGAGGATTGAGGGTTGTGGATTGAGGACGAGGACTGAGGGCTGAGTATTTATGTTTGAGGTCTGAGGATTGATGATTGAGGATTGAGAATTGAGGATTGAGGGTTGAGGGTTGAAGATTGAGGATTGGGTATTGAGGATTGTAGCATCAGGATTGAAGATTGAGTATTGAGGATTGAATATTGAGGATTGAGGGTTGAGTATTGAGGATTAAGGATTGATGCTTCCGGATTGAGGATTGAGGATGGAGAATTGAAGATTGAGGATTGGGTATTGAGGATTGAGGAATGAGGATTGAGGATTGAGGATTGAGGATTGAGGATTGAAGATTGAGTATTGAGGATTGAAGATTGAGGATTGAATATTGAGGATTGAGGAGTGAGGATTGAGGATTGAGGACGGAGGGTTGAAGATTGAGTGTTGAGGATTGAAGATTGATTATTGAGGATTGAGGATTGAGGATTGAGGATTGAGGATTGAGAATTGAGAATTGATGATGAGGACTGAGGGTTGAGGACTGAGGCTTGGGGAATGAGGATTGAGGATTGAGGATTGAGGATCGAGGATTGAGGATTGAGGATTGAGGATTGAGTATTGAAGATTGAGTATTCATGACTGAGGATTGAGTATTGAGGATTGAGGATTGAGGATTGAGGATTGAAGATTGAGTATTGAGGATTAAAGATACAGGATTGAGCATTGAGGATTGAGGATGGAGGATGATGGCTTAGGGTTGAGGATTGAGGATTGAGTATTGAGGATTGAAAATGAGGTCTGAGGGTTGAGGGTTGAGGTTTGAGAACTGAGGACTGAGGACTGAGGATTGAGGGTTGAGAATTGAGGATTGAGGATTGAGGATTGAAGATTGAGGATTGGGTATTGAGGATTGAAGAATGAGAATTGAGGATTGAGGATCGAGGATTGAAGATTGAGTATTGAGGATTGAAGATAGAGGATTGAGGATTGAACATTGAGGATTGAGGATTGAGGATTGAGGATTGAAGGTTGAGTATTGAGGATTGAAGATTGAGGATTGAGGATTGAGGATTGAAGATTGAGGACTGTGTGTTGAGGGTTGAGTGATGAGGATTGATGGTTGTGGATTGAGATTTGAAGATTGAAGAATGGGGATTGAGTACTGAAAACTGTGAGTTCAGGATATTCTATTGAGGATTGAGGATTGACAATTGATTCTTGAGGACTGAGGGCTGAAGAATGAAGATTCAGGGTTGAGGATTCGGGATTGAGGTTTGAGGACTGAGGATTGAGGGTTGAGTATTGAGGATTGAGGATTGACGATTGAGGACTGAAGATTGAGGACTGAAGATTGAGTATTTATGATTGAATATTGAGGATTGAGGATTGAGGGTTGAGGATTGAGGACTGATTGTTGAGGACTGAGGGATGAAGATTGAGGATACAGGACTGAGGACTCAAAACTGAGGTTTGAGGACAGAGGATTGAGGATTGAAGGTTGAGTATTCAGCATTGAAGATTGAGGATTGAGGATTGAGGATTGAGGTTTGAAGATTGACGAATGAAGATTGAGTATTTATGATTGAGGATTGAGGATTGAGTATTGGAGATTGAGGATTGATGACTGAGGATTGAGGATTGAGGATTGAGGGTTGTGGATTGAGGATTGATGATTGAAGATTGAGTATTGAGGATTGAAGATTGAAGATTGAGGATTGAGGGTTGAAGATTGAGGACTGAGTGTTGAGAGTTGAGTGATGAGGATTGGGTATTGAGGATTGAAGATTGAGGAATGAGGATTGAGGATTGAGGATTGAGGGTTGGGGACTGAGTGTTGAGGGTTGAGTGATGAGAATTGATGTTTGTGTGTAGAGATTTGAAGATTGCAGATTGAGTATTGAGTATTGAAAACTGCGAATTGAGGATATTCTATTGAGGAATGGGGATTGACAACTGATTGTTGAGTACTGAGGGCTGAAGATTGAGGATTCAGGATTGAGGATTAGGGATTGAGGTTTGAGGGCTGAGGATTGAGGATTGAGAATTGAGGATTGAGGATTGAGGATTGAGGATTGAAGATTGAGTATTGAGGGTTGAGGGTTGTGGATTGAGGACGAGGACTGAGTGTTGATTATTGATGTTTGAGGTCTGAGAATTGAGGATTGAGGATTGAGAATTGAGGATTGAGGATTGAGGACTAAAGGTAGAGGATTGGGCATAGAGGATTGAAGAATGAGGATTGAGGATTGAGGATTCAGGATTGAGATTTGAGTACTGAGGATTGAGGATTGAGAATTGAGGATTGAGGATTGAGGATTGAAGACTGAGGGTTGGGTATTGACGATTGAAGATTGAGGATTGAGGATTGAGGATTGAGTGTTGAGAATTGATGTTTGAGGATTGAGATTGGATTATTGAATATTGCTGATTGAGTATTGAACCATGAGGATTCAGGATATTCTATTGAGTATTGAGAACTGAGGATTGATGGTTGAGTATTGAGGATTGATGGTTGAGGGTTGTGCGTTGAATATTGAGTATTGAGGATTGAGGATTGAGGATTGAGGATTGAGGATTGAGGATTGAGGAGTGAGGATTGGGTATTGAGGATTGAAGAATGAGGATTGAGGATTGAGCATCGGGGATTGAGGATTGTAGGTTGATGGTAGAGTATTCAGGACTGAGGATTGAGGATTGAAGATTGAGTGCTCAGGATTCAGAATTGAGGTTTGAGGACTGAGGATTGAGGATTGAAGATTGAGTATTGAGGATTGAAGATTGAGGATTGAGGATTGAGGATTGAGTATTGAGGATGAGGTCTGAGGGCTGTGGATTGAGGTTTGAGGAAGGAGGACTGAGGATTGAGGGTTGAGGATTGAGGATGAGGGCTGAGGGTTGAGGATTGCGGTTTGTGGACTGAGGACAGAGGATTGAGGATTGAGAATTGATGATTGAGGATTAAGGATTGAAGATTGAGGATTGAGGATTGAGGGTTGAGTATTGAGGATTGAGGAATGAAGCTTGAGGATTGGGGACGGAGTGTTGAGGGTTGAGTGATGAGAATTGATGTTTGTGAATAGAGATTTGAAGATTGCAGATTGAGTATTGAGTATTGAAAACTGTGAATTGATGATATTCTATTGAGGATTGAGGATTGAGGATTGATGATTGAGGATGAGGGCTGAGGGTTGAGGATTGAGGTTTGAGGACTGAGGACTGAGAAATGAGGATTGAGAATTGAGGATTGAGAATTGAGGATTGAAGATTGAGGATTGGGTATTGAGGATTGAAGAATGAGGATTGAGGATTGAGGATTGAGGGTTGAGGATTGAGGATTGAGGATTGATGATTGAGGATTGAAGATTGAGTATTGAGGATGGAAGATTGACGGTTGAGGATTGAGGATTGAGGATTGAGGGTTGAGGATTGAGGATTGAGGATCGAGGATTGAAGATTGAGTATTGAGGATTGAAAATTTAGGATTGAGTGTTGAGGATTGAGGATTGAGGATTGAGGATTGAAGATTGAGTATTGAGGATTGAAGATTAAGATTGATGATTGAGGATTGAGGATTGACGATAGAAGATTGATGATTGGGGACTGAGTATTGAGGGTTGAGTGATGAGAATTGATGTTTGTGTATAGAGATCTGAAGATTGCAGATTGAGTATTGAGTATTGAAAACTGTGAATTGAGGACGTTCTATTGAGGACTGAGGATTGAAAACTGATTGTTGAGGACTCAGGGCTGAAGATTGAGGATTCAGGATTGAGGATTCAGGATTGTGGTTTGAGGACTGAGGATTGAGGATTGAGGATTGAGGATTGAGGATTGAGGATTGAGGATTGAAGTCTGAATATTGGGTATTGAGGATTGGACGTTGAGGATTGAGGGTTGAGGATTGAGGATTGAGGATTGAGGATTGTGTATTGAAGATTGAATATTAATGATTGAAGATTGAGGATTGAGGATTGAGGGTTGTGGATTGAGGACGAGGACTGAGGGTTGAGTATTGATGTTTGAAGTCTGAGGATTGAGGATTGAGGATTGAGAATTGAGGATTGAGGATTGAGGATTGAAGATTGAGGATTCGGTATTGAGGATTGAAGAATGAGGATTGAGGATTGAGGAGTGAGGATTGAGGATTGCAGATTGAGTATTGAGGATTGTAGATTGAGGATTGATGATTGAGGATTGAAGATTGAGTATTGAGGATTGAGGATTGAGGATTGAGGATTGAAGACTGAGTATTGAGGATTGAAGATTAAGATTGAGGATTGAGGAATGAGGATTGAGGATTGAGGATTGAGGATTGAGGATTGAGGATTGAGTATTGAAGATTGAGGATTGATGACAGAGGATTGAGGACTGATTGTTGAGGACTGAGGGATGAATATTGAGGATTCAGGACTGAGGACTCAAAATTGAGGTTTGAGGACAGAGGATTGAGGATTGAAGGTTGAGTATTGGGCATTGAAGGTTGAGGATAGAGGATTGAGGATTGAGGATTGACGATGAGGTCTGAGGGCTGAGAATTGAGGTTTGAGGACTGAGGACTGAGGATTGAGGATTGAGAATTGAGGATTGAGGACTGAGGATTGAAGATTGAGGATTGGGTATTGAGGATTGATTAATGAGGATTGAGGATGGAGGATTGAGGATTGAGGAATGAAGATTGAGTATTGAGTATTGAAAACTGTGAATTGATGATATTCTATTGAGGATTGAGGATTGAGGATTGATGATTGAGGATGAGGGCTGAGGGTTGAGGATTGAGGTTTGAGGACTGAGGACTGAGAAATGAGGATTGAGAATTGAGGATTGAAGATTGAGTATTGAGGATTGAAGATTGAGGATTGAATATTGAGGATTGAGGAGTGAGGATTGAGGATTGAGGACGGAGGGTTGAAGATTGAGTGTTGAGGATTGAAGATTGATTATTGAGGATTGAGGATTGAGGATTGAGGATTGAGGATTGAGAATTGAGAATTGATGATGAGGACTGAGGGTTGAGGACTGAGGTTTGGGGAATGAGGATTGAGGATTGAGGATTGAGGATCGAGGATTGAGGATTGAGGATTGAGGATTGAGTATTGAAGATTGAGTATTCATGACTGAGGATTGAGTATTGAGGATTGAGGATTGAGGATTGAGGATTGAAGATTGAGTATTGAGGATTAAAGATACAGGATTGAGCATTGAGGATTGAGGATGGAGGATGATGGCTTAGGGTTGAGGATTGAGGATTGAGTATTGAGGATTGAAGATGGGGTCTGAGGGTTGATGGTTGAGGTTTGAGAACTGAGGACTGAGGACTGAGGATTGAGGGTTGAGAATTGAGGATTGAGGATTGAGGATTGAAGATTGAGGATTGGGTATTGAGGATTGAAGAATGAGGATTGAGGATTGAGGATCGAGGATTGAAGATTGAGTATTGAGGATTGAAGATAGAGGATTGAGGATTGAACATTGAGGATTGAGGATTGAGGATTGAGGATTGAAGGTTGAGTATTGAGGATTGAAGATTGAGGATTGAGGATTGAGGATTGAAGATTGAGGACTGTGTGTTGAGGGTTGAGTGATGAGGATTGATGGTTCTGGATTGAGATTTGAAGATTGAAGAATGGGGATTGAGTACTGAAAACTGTGAGTTCAGGATATTCTATTGAGGATTGAGGATTGACAATTGACTCTTGAGGACTGAGGGCTGAAGAATGAAGATTCAGGGTTGAGGATTCGGGATTGAGGTTTGAGGACTGAGGATTGAGGGTTGAGTATTGAGGATTGAGGATTGACGATTGAGGACTGAAGATTGAGGATTGAAGATTGAGTATTTATGATTGAATATTGAGGACTGAGGATTGAGGGTTGAGGATTGAGGACTGATTGCTGAGGACTGAGGGATGAAGATTGAGGATACAGGACTGAGGACTCAAAACTGAGGTTTGCGGACAGAGGATTGAGGATTGAAGTTTGAGTATTCAGCATTGAAGATTGAGGATTGAGGATTGAGGATTGAGGTTTGAAGATTGAGGAATGAAGATTGAGTATTTATGATTGAGGATTGAGGATTGAGTATTGGAGATTGAGGATTGATGACTGAGGATTGAGGATTGAGGATTGAGGGTTGTGGATTGAGGATTGAGGATTGAAGATTGAGTATTGAGGATTGAAGATTGAAGATTGAGGATTGAGGGTTGAAGATTGAGGACTGAGTGTTGAGAGTTGAGTGATGAGGATTGGGTATTGAGGATTGAAGAATGAGGATTGAGGATTGAGGATTGAGGGTTGAGGATTGAGGATTGAGGATTGATGATTGAGGATTGAAGATTGAGTATTGAGGATGGAAGATTGACGGTTGAGGATTGAGGATTGAGGATTGAGGGTTGAGGATTGAGGATTGAGGATTGAGGATTGAAGATTGAGTATTGAGGATTGAAAATTTAGGATTGAGTGTTGAGGATTGAGGATTGAGGATTGAGGATTGAAGATTGAGTATTGAGGATTGAAGATTAAGATTGATGATTGAGGATTGAGGATTGACGATAGAAGATTGATGATTGGGGACTGAGTATTGAGGGTTGAGTGATGAGAATTGATGTTTGTGTATAGAGATCTGAAGATTGCAGATTGAGTATTGAGTATTGAAAACTGTGAATTGAGGACGTTCTATTGAGGACTGAGGATTGACAACTGATTGTTGAGGACTCAGGGCTTAAGATTGAGGATTCAGGATTGAGGATTCAGGATTGTGGTTTGAGGACTGAGGATTGAGGATTGAGGATTGAGGATTGAGGATTGAGGATTGAGGATTGAAGTCTGAATATTGGGTATTGAGGATTGGACGTTGAGGATTGAGGGTTGAGGATTGAGGATTGAGGATTGAGGATTGTGTATTGAAGATTGAATATTAATGATTGAAGATTGAGGATTGAGGATTGAGGGTTGTGGATTGAGGACGAGGACTGAGGGTTGAGTATTGATGTTTGAAGTCTGAGGATTGAGGATTGAGGATTGAGAATTGAGGATTGAGGATTGAGGATTGAAGATTGAGGATTCGGTATTGAGGATTGAAGAATGAGGATTGAGGATTGAGGAGTGAGGATTGAGGATTGCAGATTGAGTATTGAGGATTATAGATTGAGAATTGATGATTGAGGATTGAAGATTGAGTATTGAGGATTGAGGATTGAGGATTGAGGATTGAAGACTGAGTATTGAGGATTGAAGATTAAGATTGAGGATTGAGGAATGAGGAATGAGGATTGAGGATTGAGGATTGAGGATTGAGGATTGAGTACTGAAGATTGAGGATTGATGACAGAGGGTTGAGGACTGATTGTTGAGGACTGAGGGATGAATATTGAGGATTCAGGACTGAGGACTCAAAATTGAGGTTTGAGGACAGAGGATTGAGGATTGAAGGTTGAGTATTGGGCATTGAAGGTTGAGGATAGAGGATTGAGAATTGAGGATTGACGATGAGGTCTGAGGGCTGAGAATTGAGGTTTGAGGACTGAGGACTGAGGATAGAGGATTGAGAATTGAGGATTGAGGACTGAGGATTGAAGATTGAGGATTGGGTATTGAGGATTGATTAATGAGGATTGAGGATTGAGGATTGAGGTTTGAGGAATGAAGATTGAGTATTGAGGATTGAAGATTGACGATTGAGGTTTGTGGATTGAGGATTGAGGATTGAGGATTGAGAATTGAGGATTGAGTATTGAGGATTGATGATCCAGGATTGAGGATTGAGGATTGAGGATTGAGGACTGAGGATTGAGGGTTGAGAATTGAGGATTGAGGATTGAGGATTGAAGATTGAGGATTGGGTATTGAGGATTGAAGATTGAGTATTGAGGATTGAAGATTAAGATTGAGGATTGAGTATTGAGGATTGAGGATTGAGGATTGAGGATTGAAGATTGAGTATTGAGGATTGAAGATTAAGATTGAGGATTGATGACTGAGGATTGAGGATTGAGGATTGAAGATCGAGTATTGAGAATTGAAGATTGAGGTTTGAGGATTGAGGATTGAGGATCGAGGATGTGGTCTGAGGGCTGAGGATTGAGGTTTGAGGACGGAGGACTGAGGATTGAAGATTGAGGATTGAGGATGAGGGCTGAGGGTTGAGGATTGTGGTTTGAGGACTGAGGACTGAGGATTGAGGATTGAGAATTGAGGATTGAGGATTGAGGATTGATGATTGAGGATTGGGTATTCAGGATTGAAGAATGAGGATTGAGGATTGACGATTGAGGATTCAGGATTGAAGATTGAGTATTGAGGATTGTAGATTGAGGATTGATGATTGAGGATTGAAGATTGAGGATTGAGGATTGAGGATTGAGGATTGAGGATTGAAGACTGAGTATTGAGGATTGAAGATTAAGATTGAGGATTGAGGAATGAGGATTGAGGATTGAGGACTGAGGATTGAGGATTGAGGATTGAGTATTGAAGATTGAGGATTGATGACGGAGGATTGAGGACTGATTGTTGAGGACTGAGGGATGAATATTGAGGATTCAGGACTGAGGACTCAAAATTGAGGTTTGAGGACAGAGGATTGAGGATTGAAGGTTGAGTATTGGGCATTGAAGATTGAGGATAGAGGATTGAGGATTGAGGATTGACGATGAGGTCTGAGGGCTGAGGATTGAGGTTTGAGGACTGAGGACTGAGGATTGAGGATTGAGAATTGAGGATTGACGACTGAGGATTGAAGATTGAAGATTGGGTATTGAGGATTGATTAATGAGGATTGAGGTTTGAGGATTGAGGATTGAGGAATGAAGATTGAGTATTGAGGATTGAAGATTGACGATTGAGGTTTGTGGATTGAGGATTGAGGATTGAGGATTGAGGATTGAGTATTGAGGATTGAAGATCCAGGATTGAGGATTGAGGATTGAGGATTGAGGATTGAGGATTGAGGATTGAGGCTTGAGCATTGATGATTGAAAATTGAGGATTGAGGATTGAAGATTGAGTATTGAGGATTGAGGATTGAAGATTGAGGATTGAAGAATGATGATTGAGGATTGAGGACTGAGGATTGAGGATTGCAGATAAATTATTGAGGATTGTAGATTGAGGACTGAGAATTGAGGGTTGAAGATTGAGGATTGAGTGTTGAGGATTGAGGATTGAGGATTGAGGATTGAAGATTGAGTAATGAGGATTGAAGATTAAGATTGAGGATTGAGGATTGAGTATTGTGGATTGAGCATTGAGGATTGAAGATTGAGTATTGAGGATGGAAGACTGACGATTGAGGATTGAGGATTGAGGATTGAGGGTTGAGGATTGAGGATTGAGGTTTGAAGATTGAGTATTGAGGATTGAAGATTGAGGATTGAGTATTGAGGATTGAGGATTGAGGATTGAGGATTGAAGATTGAGTATTGAGGATTGAAGATTGAGGATTGAGAATTGAGGATTGAGGGTTGAGGGTTGAAGATTGAGGATTGGGTATTGAGGATTGTAGCATCAGGATTGAAGATTGAGTATTGAGGATTGAATATTGAGGATTGAGGGTTGAGTATTGAGGATTAAGGATTGACGCTTCAGGATTGAGGATTGAGGATGGAGGATTGAAGAGAGAGGACTGTGTGATGAGGATTGAGTATTGAGGATTGATGGTTGAGTGTTGTGTGTTAAATATTGCGGATTGAGGATTGAGGATTGAGGATTGAAGATTGAGGATTGAAGATTGAGTATTGATGATTGATGATTGAGGATTGAGGATTGAGGGTTGAGGATTGAGAATTGAGGATTGAGGATTGAAGATTGAGGATTGGGTATTGAGGATTGAGGAATGAGGATTGAGGATTGAGGATTGAGGATTGAGGATTGGGTATTGAGGATTGAGGAATGAGGATTGAGGATTGAGGATTGAGGATTGAGGATTGAAGATTGAGTATTGAGGATTGAAGATTGAGGATTGAATATTGAGGATTGAGGAGTGAGGATTGAGGATTGAGGACGGAGGGTTGAAGATTGAGTGTTGAGGATTGAAGATTGATTATTGAGGATTGAGGATTGAGGATTGAGGATTGAGGATTGAGAATTGAGAATTGATGATGAGGACTGAGGGTTGAGGACTGAGGTTTGGGGAATGAGGATTGAGGATTGAGGATTGAGGATCGAGGATTGAGGATTGAGGATTGAGGATTGAGTATTGAAGATTGAGTATTCATGACTGAGGATTGAGTATTGAGGATTGAGGATTGAGGATTGAGGATTGAAGATTGAGTATTGAGGATTAAAGATACAGGATTGAGCATTGAGGATTGAGGATGGAGGATGATGGCTTAGGGTTGAGGATTGAGGATTGAGTATTGCGGATTGAAGATGAGGTCTGAGGGTTGATGGTTGAGGTTTGAGAACTGAGGACTGAGGACTGAGGATTGAGGGTTGAGAATTGAGGATTGAGGATTGAGGATTGAAGATTGAGGATTGGGTATTGAGGATTGAAGAATGAGGATTGAGGATTGAGGATCGAGGATTGAAGATTGAGTATTGAGGATTGAAGATAGAGGATTGAGGATTGAACATTGAGGATTGAGGATTGAGGATTGAGGATTGAAGGTTGAGTATTGAGGATTGAAGATTGAGGATTGAGGATTGAGGATTGAAGATTGAGGACTGTGTGTTGAGGGTTGAGTGATGAGGATTGATGGTTGTGGATTGAGATTTGAAGATTGAAGAATGGGGATTGAGTACTGAAAACTGTGAGTTCAGGATATTCTATTGAGGATTGAGGATTGACAATTGACTCTTGAGGACTGAGGGCTGAAGAATGAAGATTCAGGGTTGAGGATTCGGGATTGAGGTTTGAGGACTGAGGATTGAGGGTTGAGTATTGAGGATTGAGGATTGACGATTGAGGACTGAAGATTGAGGATTGAAGATTGAGTATTTATGATTGAATATTGAGGACTGAGGATTGAGGGTTGAGGATTGAGGACTGATTGCTGAGGACTGAGGGATGAAGATTGAGGATACAGGACTGAGGACTCAAAACTGAGGTTTGCGGACAGAGGATTGAGGATTGAAGTTTGAGTATTCAGCATTGAAGATTGAGGATTGAGGATTGAGGATTGAGGTTTGAAGATTGAGGAATGAAGATTGAGTATTTATGATTGAGGATTGAGGATTGAGTATTGGAGATTGAGGATTGATGACTGAGGATTGAGGATTGAGGATTGAGGGTTGTGGATTGAGGATTGAGGATTGAAGATTGAGTATTGAGGATTGAAGATTGAAGATTGAGGATTGAGGGTTGAAGATTGAGGACTGAGTGTTGAGAGTTGAGTGATGAGGATTGGGTATTGAGGATTGAAGATTGAGGAATGAGGATTGAGGATTGAGGATTGAGGGTTGGGGACTGAGTGTTGAGGGTTGAGTGATGAGAATTGATGTTTGTGGGTAGAGATTTGAAGATTGCAGATTGAGTATTGAGTATTGAAAACTGTGAATTGAGGATATTCTATTGAGGAATGGGGATTGACAACTGATTGTTGAGTACTGAGGGCTGAAGATTGAGGATTCAGGGTTGAGGATTAGGGATTGAGGTTTGAGGGCTGAGGATTGATGATTAAGAATTGAGGATTGAGGATTGAGGATTGAGGATTGAGGATTGAGGATTGAAGATTGAGTATTGGGTATTGAGGATTGAACATTGAGTATTGAGGATTGAGAATTGAGGATTGAGGGTTGAGGGTTGAGAACTGAGGACTGAGGACTGAGGATTGAGGGTTGAGAATTGAGGATTGAGGATTGAGGATTGAAGATTGAGGATTGGGTATTGACGATTGAAGAATGAGGATTGAGGATTGAGGATCGAGGATTGAAGATTGAGTATTGAGGATTGAAGATAGAGGATTGAGGATTGAACATTGAGGATTGAGGATTGAGGATTGAGGATTGAAGGTTGAGTATTGAGGATTGAAGATTGAGGATTGAGGATTGAGGATTGAAGATTGAGGACTGTGTGTTGAGGGTTGAGTGATGAGGATTGATGGTTGTGGATTGAGATTTGAAGATTGAAGAATGGGGATTGAGTACTGAAAACTGTGAGTTCAGGATATTCTATTGAGGATTGAGGATTGACAATTGACTCTTGAGGACTGAGGGCTGAAGAATGAAGATTCAGGGTTGAGGATTCGGGATTGAGGTTTGAGGACTGAGGATTGAGGTTTGAGTATTGAGGATTGAGGATTGACGATTGAGGACTGAAGATTGAGGATTGAAGATTGAGTATTTATGATTGAATATTGAGGACTGAGGATTGAGGGTTGAGGATTGAGGACTGATTGCTGAGGACTGAGGGATGAAGATTGAGGATACAGGACTGAGGACTCAAACCTGAGGTTTGCGGACAGAGGATTGAGGATTGAAGTTTGAGTATTCAGCATTGAAGATTGAGGATTGAGGATTGAGGATTGAGGTTTGAAGATTGAGGAATGAAGATTGAGTATTTATGATTGAGGATTGAGGATTGAGTATTGGAGATTGAGGATTGATGACTGAGGATTGAGGATTGAGGATTGAGGGTTGTGGATTGAGGATTGAGGATTGAAGATTGAGTATTGAGGATTGAAGATTGAAGATTGAGGATTGAGGGTTGAAGATTGAGGACTGAGTGTTGAGAGTTGAGTGATGAGGATTGGGTATTGAGGATTGAAGATTGAGGAATGAGGATTGAGGATTGAGGATTGAGGGTTGTGTATTGAGGATTGAGGAATGAAGATTGAGGATTGGGGACGGAGTGTTGAGGGTTGAGTGATGAGAATTGATGTTTGTGAATAGAGATTTGAAGATTGCAGATTGAGTACTGAGTATTGAAAACTGTGAATTGATGATATTCTATTGAGGATTGAGGATTGAGGATTGATGATTGAGGATGAGGGCTGAGGGTTGAGGATTGAGGTTTGAGGACTGAGGACTGAGAAATGAGGATTGAGAATTGAGGATTGAGAATTGAGGATTGAAGATTGAGGATTGGGTATTGAGGATTGAAGAATGAGGATTGAGGATTGAGGATTGAGGGTTGAGGATTGAGGATTGAGGATTGATGATTGAGGATTGAAGATTGAGTATTGAGGATGGAAGATTGACGGTTGAGGATTGAGGATTGAGGATTGAGGGTTGAGGATTGAGGATTGAGGATTGAGGATTGAAGATTGAGTATTGAGGATTGAAAATTTAGGATTGAGTGTTGAGGATTGAGGATTGAGGATTGAGGATTGAAGATTGAGTATTGAGGATTGAAGATTAAGATTGATGATTGAGGATTGAGGATTGACGATAGAAGATTGATGATTGGGGACTGAGTATTGAGGGTTGAGTGATGAGAATTGATGTTTGTGTATAGAGATCTGAAGATTGCAGATTGAGTATTGAGTATTGAAAACTGTGAATTGAGGACGTTCTATTGAGGACTGAGGATTGACAACTGATTGTTGAGGACTCAGGGCTGAAGATTGAGGATTCAGGATTGAGGATTCAGTATTGTGGTTTGAGGGCTGAGGATTGAGGATTGAGGATTGAGGATTGAGGATTGAGGATTGAGGATTGAAGTCTGAATATTGGGTATTGAGGATTGGACGTTGAGGATTGAGGGTTGAGGATTGAGGATTGAGGATTGAGGATTGTGTATTGAAGATTGAATATTAATGATTGAAGATTGAGGATTGAGGATTGAGGGTTGTGGATTGAGGACGAGGACTGAGGGTTGAGTATTGATGTTTGAAGTCTGAGGATTGAGGATTGAGGATTGAGAATTGAGGATTGAGGATTGAGGATTGAAGATTGAGGATTCGGTATTGAGGATTGAAGAATGAGGATTGAGGATTGAGGAGTGAGGATTGAGGATTGCAGATTGAGTATTGAGGATTGTAGATTGAGGATTGATGATTGAGGATTGAAGATTGAGTATTGAGGATTGAGGATTGAGGATTGAGGATTGAAGACTGAGTATTGAGGATTGAAGATTAAGATTGAGGATTGAGGAATGAGGATTGAGGATTGAGGATTGAGGATTGAGGATTGAGGATTGAGTATTGAAGATTGAGGATTGATGACAGAGGATTGAGGACTGATTGTTGAGGACTGAGGGATGAATATTGAGGATTCAGGACTGAGGACTCAAAATTGAGGTTTGAGTACAGAGGATTGAGGATTGAAGGTTGAGTATTGGGCATTGAAGATTGAGGATAGAGGATAGAGGATTGAGGATTGACGATGAGGTCTGAGGGCTGAGAATTGAGGTTTGAGGACTGAGGACTGAGGATTGAGGATTGAGAATAGAGGATTGAGGACTGAGGATTGAAGATTGAGGATTGGGTATTTAGGATTGATTAATGAGGATTGAGGACTGAGGATTGAGGGTTGGGGACTGAGTATTGAGGGTTGAGTGATGAGAATTGATGATTGTGTATAGAGATGTGAAGATTGCAGATTGAGTATTGAGTATTGAAAACTGTGAATTGAGGACGTTCTATTGAGGATTGAGGATTGACAACTGATTGTTGAGGACTCAGGGCTGAAGATTGAGGTTTCAGGGTTGAGGATTCAGGATTGAGGTTTGAGGACTGAGGATTGAGGATTGAGTATTGAGGATTGAGGATTGAGGATTGAGGATTGAGGTCTGAGGATTGGGTATTGAGGATTGGACGCTGAGGATTGATGGTTGAGGATTGAGGATTGAGGATTGAGGATTGTGGATTGAAGATTGAATATTAATGATTGAAGATTGAGGATTGAGGATTGAGGGTTGTGGATTGAGGACGAGGACTGAGGATTGAAGATTGAGTATTGAGGATTGAAAATTTAGGATTGAGTGTTGAGGATTGAGGATTGAGGATTGAGGATTGAAGATTGAGTATTGAGGATTGAAGATTAAGATTGATGATTGAGGATTGAGGATTGACGATAGAAGATTGATGATTGGGGACTGAGTATTGAGGGTTGAGTGATGAGAATTGATGTTTGTGTATAGAGATCTGAAGATTGCAGATTGAGTATTGAGTATTGAAAACTGTGAATTGAGGACGTTCTATTGAGGACTGAGGATTGACAACTGATTGTTGAGGACTCAGGGCTGAAGATTGAGGATTCAGGATTGAGGATTCAGGATTGTGGTTTGAGGACTGAGGATTGAGGATTGAGGATTGAGGATTGAGGATTGAGGATTGAGGATTGAAGTCTGAATATTGGGTATTGAGGATTGGACGTTGAGGATTGAGGGTTGAGGATTGAGGATTGAGGATTGAGGATTGTGTATTGAAGATTGAATATTAATGATTGAAGATTGAGGATTGAGGATTGAGGGTTGTGGATTGAGGACGAGGACTGAGGGTTGAGTATTGATGTTTGAAGTCTGAGGATTGAGGATTGAGGATTGAGAATTGAGGATTGAGGATTGAGGATTGAAGATTGAGGATTCGGTATTGAGGATTGAAGAATGAGGATTGAGGATTGAGGAGTGAGGATTGAGGATTGCAGATTGAGTATTGAGGATTGTAGATTGAGGATTGATGATTGAGGATTGAAGATTGAGTATTGAGGATTGAGGATTGAGGATTGAGGGTTGAAGACTGAGTATTGAGGATTGAAGATTAAGATTGAGGATTGAGGACTGAGGATTGAGGATTGAGGATTGAGGATTGAGGATTGAGGATTGAGTATTGAAGATTGAGGATTGATGACAGAGGATTGAGGACTGATTGTTGAGGACTGAGGGATGAATATTGAGGATTCAGGACTGAGGACTCAAAATTGAGGTTTGAGGACAGAGGATTGAGGATTGAAGGTTGAGTATTGGGCATTGAAGATTGAGGATAGAGGATTGAGGATTGAGGATTGACGATGAGGTCTGAGGGCTGAGAATTGAGGTTTGAGGACTGAGGACTGAGGATTGAGGATTGAGAATTGAGGATTGAGGACTGAGGATTGAAGATTGAGGATTGGGTATTGAGGATTGATTAATGAGGATTGAGGATTGAGGATTGAGGATAGAGGAATGAAGATTGAGTATTGAGGATTGAAGATTGACGATTGAGGTTTGTGGATTGAGGATTGAGGATTGAGGATTGAGAATTGAGGATTGAGTATTGAGGATTGATGATCCAGGATTGAGGATTGAGGATTGAGGATTGAGGATTGAGTATTGCGGATTGAGGATTGAAGATTGAGGATTCGGTATTGAGGATTGAAGAATGAGGATTGAGGATTGAGGACTGAGGATTGAGGATTGGGGACTGAGTATTGAGGGTTGAGTGATGAGAATTGATGATTGTGTATAGAGATGTGAAGATTGCAGATTGAGTATTGAGTATTGAAAACTGTGAATTGAGGACGTTCTATTGAGGATTGAGGATTGACAACTGATTGTTGAGGACTCAGGGCTGAAGATTGAGGATTCAGGGTTGAGGATTCAGGATTGAGGTTTGAGGACTGAGGATTGAGGATTGAGGATTGAGGATTGAGGATTGAGGATTGAGGATTGAAGTCTGAGGATTGGGTATTGAGGATTGGACGCTGAGGATTGAGGGTTGAGGATTGAGGATTGAGGATTGAGGATTGTGGATTGAAGATTGAATATTAATGATTGAAGATTGAGGATTGAGGATTGAGGGTTGTGGATTGAGGACGAGGACTGAGGGTTGAGTATTGATGTTTGAAGTCTGAGGATTGAGGATTGAGGATTGTGAATTGAGGATTGAGCATTGAGGATTGAAGATTGAGTATTGAGGATGGAAGACTGACGATTGAGGATTGAGGATTGAGGATTGAGGGTTGAGGATTGAGGATTGAGGTTTGAAGATTGAGTATTGAGGAGTGAAGGTTGAGGATTGAGTATTGAGGATTGAGGATTGAGGATTGAGGATTGAAGATTGAGTATTGAGGATTGAAGATTAAGATTGAGGATTGAGTATTGAGGATTGAGGATTGAGGATTGAGGATTGAAGATTGAGTATTGAGGATTGAAGATTAAGATTGAGGATTGATGACTGAGGATTGAGGATTGAGGATTGAAGGTCGAGTATTGAGAATTGAAGATTGAGGTTTGAGGATTGAGGATTGAGGATCGAGGATGTGGCCTGAGGGCTGAGGATTGAGGTTTGAGGACGGAGGACTGAGGATTGAGGATTGAGGATTGAGGATGAGGGCTGAGGGTTGAGGATTGTGGTTTGAGGACTGAGGACTGAGGATTGAGGATTGAGAATTGAGGATTGAGGATTGAGGATTGATGATTGAGGATTGGGTATTCAGGATTGAAGAATGAGGATTGAGGATTGAGGATTGAGGATTCAGGATTGAAGATTGAGTATTGAGGATTGAAGTCTGACGATTGAGGATTGAGGATTGAGGATTGGGGATTGAAGATTGATTATTGAGGTTTGAAAATTGAGGATTGAGGATTGAGGGTTGAGGATTGAGGATTGAGGATTGAAATTTGTGGATTGGGGACGGAGTGTTGAGGGTTGAGTGATGAGAATTGATGTTTGTGAATAGAGATTTGAAGATTGCAGTTTGAGTATTGAGTATTGAAAACTGTGAATTGAGGATATTCTATTGAGGATAGGAGAATTGACAACTTATTGTTGAGGACTGAGGGCTGAAGATTGCGGATTCAGGATTGAGGATTCAGAATTTAGGTTTGAGTACAGGGGATTGAGGATTGAAGATTGAGGATTGAGGAATGAGGATTGAGGATTGAGGATTGAGGATTGAGGATTGAGGATTGAGGATTGAAGATTGAGTATTGAGGATTGAATATTGAGGATTGTGGATTGAGTATTGAGGATTGAGGATCGAAGATTAAGGATTGGGGATTGAGGATTGACGATTGAGGATTGAGTATTGAGGATTAAGAATTGAGGATTGAGGATTGAGGATTGAAGATTCAGTATTGAGGATTGAAGATTGAGGGTTGAGTATTGATGTTTGAGGTCTGAGGATTGAGGATTGAGGATTGAGAATTGAGGATTGAGAATTGAGGATTCAAGATTGAGGATTGGGTATTGAGGATTCAAGAATGAGGATTGAGGATTGAGGATTGAGGATTGAAGATTGAGTATTGAGGATTGAAGATTGAGGATTGAGGAATGAGGATTGAGGATTGAGGATTGAGGATTGAGGATTGAGGATTGAGGATTGAAGATTGAGTATTGAGGATTGAATATTGAGGATTGTGGATTGAGGATTGAGGATTGAGGATTGAGGATTGAAGATTAAGGATTGGGGATTGAGGATTGACGATTGAGGATTGAGTATTGAGGATTAAGAATTGAGAGTTGAGGATTGAGGATTGAAGATACAGTATTGAGGATTGAAGATTGAGGATTGAGGATTGAGGATTGAGGATTGACTATGAGGGCTGAGGGTTGAGGATTGAGGTTTGAGGACTGAGGACTGAGGATTGAGGATTGAGAATTGAGGATTCAGGATTGAGGATTGAAGATTGTGGGTTGGGTATTGAGGATTGAAGAATGAGGATTGAGGATTCAGGATTGAGGATTCAGGATTGAGGTTTGAGGACTGAGGATTGAGGATTGGGTATTGCGGATTGAGCATTGAGGATTGAGGATTGAGGATTGAAGATTGAGGATTGGGGATTGAAGATTGAGTATTGAGGATTCAAGATTGAGGATTGAGGATTGAGGATTGAGGATTGAGGATTGAGAGCTGAGGATTGAGGATTGAGGATTCAAGATTGAGGATTGGGTATTGAGGATTCAAGAATGAGGATTGAGGATTGAGGATTGAGGATTGAGGATTGAAGATTGAGTATTGAGGATTGAAGATTGAGGATTGAGGAATGAGGATTGAGGATTGAGGATTGAGGATTGAGGATTGAGGATTGAGGATTGAAGATTAAGGATTGGGGATTGAGGATTGACGATTGAGGATTGAGTATTGAGGATTAAGAATTGAGGATCGAGGATTGAGGATTGAAGATTCAGTATTGAGGATTGAAGATTGAGGATTGAGGATTGAGGATTGAGGGTTGACTATGAGTGCTGAGGGTTGAGGATTGAGGTTTGAGGACTGAGGCCTGAGGATTGAGGATTGAGAATTGAGAATTCAGGATTGAGGATTGAAGATTGAGGATTGGGTATTGAGGATTGAAGAATGAGGATTGAGGATTGAGTATTGAGGATTGAGGATTGAAGATTGAGGATTGAGGATTGAAGATGGAGGATTGAAGATTGAGTATTGAGGATTGAAGATTGAGGATTGTGGATTGAGGACTGAGGATTGAGGATTGTAGACTGAGGATTGGGGACTCAGTGTTGAGGGTTGAGTGATGAGAATTGATGTTTGTGGATAGAGATTTGAAAATTGCAGATTGAGTATTGCGTATGGAAAACTCCGAAATGAGGATATTCTATTGAGGATTGAGGATTGATCACTGATTGTTGAGGACAGGGCGCTGAAGATTGAGGATTCAGGATTGAGGATTCATGATTGTGGTTTGAGGACTGGGGATTGAGGATTGAGGATTGAGGATTGAGGATTGAGGATTGAGGATTGAGGATTGAAGATTGAGGATTGGGTATTGAGGATTGAACATTGAGGGTTGAGGATTGAGGATTGAGGATTGAGGATTGAGGATTGAAGATTGAATATTGATGATAGAAGATTGAGGATTGAGGATTGAGGATTGAGGATTGACGATTGAGGACTGAGTATTGAGGATTGAGAATTGAGGATTCAGGATTGACGATTGAAGATTCAGTATTGAGGATTGAAGATTGAGTATTGAGAATTGAGGATTGAGGATTGACTATGAGGGCTAAGGGTTGAGGATTGCGGTTTGAGGACTGAGGACTGGGGATTGAGGATTCAGAATTGAGGATTGAGGATTTAGGATTGAAGATTGAGGACTGGGTATTGAGGATTGAAGAATGAGGATTGAGGATTGAGGATAGAGGATTGACGATTGAGGATTGAGGATTGAGGATTGAAGATTGAGTATTGAGGATTGAAGATTGAGGATTGGGGATTGAGGATTTAGGATTGAGGATTGAGGTTTGAGGACTGAGGATTGAGGGTTGAGGATAGAGGATTGAGGATTGACGCTTGAGGATTGATGGTTGAGGATGGAGGATTGAAGAGAGAGGACTGAGTGCTGAGGATTGAGTGTTGAGAATTGATGTTTGAGGATTGAAATTTGATTATTGAATATTGTGGATTGAGTATTGAACCATGAGAATTCAGGATATTCTATTGAGTATTGAGAATTGAGTATTGACGGTTGAGTATTAAGGATTGATGGTTGAGGGTTGTGTGTTGAATATTGAGGATTGAGGATTGAGGACAGAAGATTGAGGATTGAAGATTTAGTATTGACGATTGAAGACTGAGGATTGAGGATTGGGTGTTGAGGATTGAGGACGAGGTCTGACGGCTGAGGATTGAGGTTTGTGGACTGAGGATTGAGGATTGAGGATTGAGGATTGAAGATTGAATATTGATGATAGAAGATTGAGGATTGAGGACTGAGTATTGAGGATTGACGATTGAGGACTGAGTATTGAGGATTGAGAATTGAGGATTGAGGATTGACGATTGAAGATTCAGTATTGAGGATTGAAGATTGAGTATTGAGAATTGAGGATTGAGGGTTGACTATGAGGGCTAAGGGTTGAGGATTGCCGTTTGAGGACTGAGGACTGGGGATTGAGGATTGAGAATTGAGGACTGAGGATTTAGGATTGAAGATTGAGGACTGGGTATTGAGGATTGAAGAATGAGGATTGAGGATTGAGGATAGAAGATTGAGGATTGAGGATTGAGGATTGAGGATTGAAGATTGAGAATTGAGGATTGAAGATTGAGGATTGGGGATTGAGGATTGAGGATTGAGGATTGAAGATTGAGGATTGGGGACTGAGTGTTGAGGGTTGAGTGATGAGAATTGATGTTTGTGGATAGAGATTTGAAGATTGCAGATTGAGTATTGCGTATGGAAAACTCTGAAATGAGGATATTCTATTGAGGATTGAGGATTGACAACTGATTGTTGAGGACTGAGGGCTGAAGATTGAGGTTTCAGGATTGAGGATTCAGGATTGTGGTTTGAGGACTGAGGATTGACGTTTGAGGATTGAGGATTGATGATTGAGGATTGAAGATTGAATATTGATGATAGAAGATTGAGGATTGAGGACTGAGTATTGAGGATTGACGATTGAGGACTGAGTATTGAGGATTGAGAATTGAGGATTGAGGATTGACGATTGAAGATTCAGTATTGAGGATTGAAGATTGAGTATTGAGAATTGAGGATTGAGGGTTGACTATGAGGGCTAAGGGTTGAGGATTGCGGTTTGAGGACTGAGGACTGGGGATTGAGGATTGAGAATTGAGGATTGAGGATTTAGGATTGAAGATTGAGGACTGGGTATTGAGGATTGAAGAATGAGGATTGAGGATTGAGGATAGAAGATTGAGGATTGAGGATTGAGGATTGAGGATTGAAGATTGAGAATTGAGGATTGAATATTGAGGATTGGGGATTGAGGATTGAGGATTGAGGATTGAAGATTGAGGATTGGGGACTGAGGATTGATGATTGAGGATTGAGGATTGAGGATTGAGGATTGAGGATTGAGGATTGAGGATTGCGGATTGAGGATTGAAGATTGAGTATTGAGGATTGAATATTGAGGATTGTGGATTGAGGATTGAGGATTGAGGATTGAAAATTAAGGATTGGGGTTTGAGGATTGACGATTGAGGATTGAGTATTGAGGATTAAGAATTGAGGATTGAGGATTGAGGATTGAAGATTGAGGATTGGGGACTGAGAACTGAGGGTTGAGTGATGAGAATTGATGTTTGTGGATAGAGATTTAAAGATTGCAGATTGAGTATTGAGTATTGAAAACTGTGAATTGATGATATTCTATTGAGGATTGAGAATTGACAACTGATTGCTGAGGACTTAGGTCTGAAGATTGAGGATTCAGGATTGAGGATTCAGGATTCAGGTGATGAGGACTGAGGATTGAGGATTGGGTATTGCGAATTGAGCATTGAGGATTGAGGATTGAGGATTGAGGACTGAGGATTGAGGACTGAAGATTGAATATTGATTATTGAAGGTTGAGGATTGAGGATTGAGGGCTGTGGATTGAGGACGAGGACTGAGGGTTGAGTATTGATGTTTGAGGTCCGAGGATTGAGGATTGAGGATTGAGAATTGAGGATTGAGGATTGAGGATTCAAGATTGAGGTTTGGGTATTGAGGATTGAAGAATGAGGATTGAGGATTGAGGATTGAGTATTGAGGATTGAGGATTGAGGATTGAAGATTGAGTATTGAGGATTGAAGATTGAGGATTGAGGAATGAGGATTGAGGATTGAGGATTGAGGATTGAGGATTGAGGATTGAAGATTGAGTATTGAGGATTGAATATTGAGGATTGTGGATTGAGAATTGAGGATTGAGGATTGAAGATTAAGGATTGGGGATTGAGCATTGACGATTGAGGATTGAGTATTGAGGATTAAGAATTGAGAGTTGAGGATTGAGGATTGAAGATACAGTATTGAGGATTGAAGATTGAGGATTGAGGATTGAGGATTGAGGATTGACTATGAGGGCTGAGGGTTGAGGATTGAGGTTTGAGGTTTGAGGGCTGAGCACTGAGGATTGAGGATTGAGAATTGAGTATTCAGGATTGAGGATTGAAGATTGAGGATTGGGTATTGAGGATTGAAGAATGAGGATTGAGGATTCAGGATTGAGGTTTGAGGACTGAGGATTGAGGATTGGGTATTGCGGATTGAGCATTGAGGATTGAGGATTGAGGATTGAGGACTGAGGATTGAGGACTGAAGATTGAATATTGATGATTGAAGATTGAGAATTGAGGATTGAGTGCTGTGGATTGAGGACGAGGACTGAGGGTTGAGTATTGATGTTTGAGGTCTGAGGATTGAGGATTGAGGATTGAGAATTGAGGATTGAGGATTGATGATTCAAGATTGAGGATTGGGTATTGAGGATTGAAGAATGAGGATTGAGGATTGAGTATTGAGGATTGAGGATTGAAGATTGAGTATTGAGGATTGAAGATTGAGGATTGAGGAATGAGGATTGAGGATTGAGGATTGAGGATTGAGGATTGAGGATTGAGGATTGAAGATTGAGTATTGAGGATTGAATATTGAGGATTGTGGATTGAGAATTGAGGATTGAGGATTGAAGATTAAGGATTGGGGATTGAGGATTGACGATTGAGGATTGAGTATTGAGGATTAAGAATTGAGGATTGAGGATTGAGGATTGAAGATTCAGTATTGAGGATTGAAGATTGAGGATTGAGGATTGAGCATTGAGGATTGACTATGAGGGCTGAGGGTTGAGGATTGAGGTTTGAGGACTGAGGACTGAGGATTGACGATTGAGAATTGAGGATTCAGGATTGAGGATTGAAGATTGAGGATTGGGTATTGAGGATTGAAGAATGAGGATTGAGGATTCAGTATTGAGGATTGAGGATTGAAGATTGAGGATTGAGGATTGAGGATGGAGGATTGAAGATTGAGTATTGAGGATTGAAGATTGAGGATTGAGGATTGAGGACTGAGGATAGAGGATTGTAGACTGAGGATTGGGGACTGAGTGTTGAGGGTTGAGTGATGAGAATTGATGTTTGTGGATAGAGATTTGAAGATTGCAGATTGAGTATTGCGTATGGAAAACTCCGAACTGAGGATATTCTATTGAGGATTGAGGATTGAGCACTGATTGTTGAGGACAGGGCGCTGAAGATTGAGGATTCAGGATTGAGGATACATGATTGTGGTTTGAGGACTGAGGATTGAGGATTGAGGATTGAGGATTGAGGATTGAGGATTGAGGATTGAAGATTGAGGATTGGGTATTGAGGATTGAACATTGAGGGTTGAGGATTGAAGATTGAGGATTGAGGATTGAGGATTGAAGATTGAATATTGATGATAGAAGATTGACGATTGAGGATTGAGGATTGAGGATTGACGATTGAGGACTGAGTATTGAGGATTGAGATTTGAGGATTGAGGATTGACGATTGAAGATTCAGTATTGAGGATTGAAGATTGAGTATCGAGAATTGAGGATTGAGGATTGACTATGAGGGCTAAGGGTTGAGGATTGCGGTTTGAGGACTGAGGACTGGGGATTGAGGATTGAGAATTGAGGATTGAGGATTTAGGATTAAAGATTGAGGACTGGGTATTGAGGATTGAAGAATGAGGATTGAGAATTGAGGATAGAAGATTGAGGATTGAGGATTGAGGATTGAGGATTGATGATTGAGTATTGTGGATTGAAGATTGAGGATTGGGGATTGAGGATTGAGGATTGAGGATTGAAGATTGAGGATTGGGGACTGAGCGTTGAGGGTTGAGTGATGTGAATTGATGTTTGTGGATAGAGATTTGAAGATTGCAGATTGAGTATTGCATATGGAAATCTCTGAACTGAGGATATTCTATTGGGGATTGAGGATTGACAACTGATTGTTGAGGACTGAGGGCTGAAGATTGAGGTTTCAGGATTGAGGATTCAGGATTGTGGTTTGAGGACTGAGGATTGAGGTTTGAGGATTGAGGATTGAGGTCTGAGGATTGAGGATTGAGGATTGAGTATTGAGGATTGAGGATTGAGGATTGAAGATTGAGGATTGAGTATTGAGGATTCAGGATGGAGGATTGAGGATTGAGGATTGAGGATTGAAGATTGAGTATTGAGGATTGAAGATTGAGGATTGAGGATTGGGGATTGAGGGTTGAGGATTGAGGATTGAAGATTGAGGATTGAGTATTGAGGATTCAGGATGGAGGATTGAGGATTGAGGATTGAGGATTGAAGATTGAGTATTGAGGATTGAAGATTGAGGATTGAGGATTGAGGGTTGAGTATTGAGGATTCAGGATGGAGGATTGAGGATTGAGGATTGAGGATTGAAGATTGAGTATTGAGGATTGAAGATTGAGGATTGAGGATTGAGGATTGAGGATTGAGGATTGAGGATTGAGGATTGAGGATTGAAGATTGAGTATCGATGATTGAAGGTTGAGGGTTGAGGATTGAGGATTGATGTCTGAGGATTGAGATTTGGTTATTGAATATTGTGGATTGAGTACTGAACCATGAGGATTCAGGATATTATATTGAGTATTGAGAATTGAGGATTGATGGTTGAGTATTGAGGATTGATGGTTGAGTGTTGTGTGTTGAATATTGGGGATTGAGGATTGAGGATTGAGGACGAGGACTGACGGTTGAGGATTGAGGTTTGGGGATTGAGGATTGAGGATTGCGGATTGAGGGTTGGGGATTGCGGATTGAGGATTGAGCATTTAGGATTGAATATGGAGGGTTGAGGATTGAGGATTGAGGATTGAGAATGAGGACTGAGGGCTGAGGATTGAGGTTTGAGTATTGGATACTGAGAATTCAGGATATTCTATTGAGTATTGAGAGTTGAGGATTGATGGTTGAGTATTGAGGATTGAGGATTGAGGATAGAGGATTGAGCATTGAAGATTGAGGATTGAGTATTGAGGATTAAGAATTGAGAGTTGAGGATTGAGGATTGAAGATACAGTATTGAGGATTGAAGATTGAGGATTGAGGATTGAGGATTGAGGATTGACTATGAGGGCTGAGGGTTGAGGATTGAGGTTTGAGGTTTGAGGGCTGAGCACTGAGGATTGAGGATTGAGAATTGAGTATTCAGGATTGAGGATTGAAGATTGAGGATTGGGTATTGAGGATTGAAGAATGAGGATTGAGGATTCAGGATTGAGGTTTGAGGACTGAGGATTGAGGATTGGGTATTGCGGATTGAGCATTGAGGATTTAGGATTGAGGATTGAGGACTGAGGATTGAGGACTGAAGATTGAATATTGATGATTGAAGATTGAGGATTGAGGATTGAGTGCTGTGGATTGAGGACGAGGACTGAGGGTTGAGTATTGATGTTTGAGGTCTGAGGATTGAGGATTGAGGATTGAGAATTGAGGATTGAGGATTGATGATTCAAGATTGAGGATTGGGTATTGAGGATTGAAGAATGAGGATTGAGGATTGAGGATTGAGGATTGAGGATTGAAGATTGAGTATTGAGGATTGAAGATTGAGGATTGAGGAATGAGGATTGAGGATTGAGGATTGAGGATTGAGGATTGAGGATTGAGGATTGAAGATTGAGTATTGAGGATTGAATATTGAGGATTGTGGATTGAGTATTGAGGATTGAGGATTGAAGATTAAGGATTGGGGATTGAGGATTGACGATTGAGGATTGAGTATTGAGGATTAAGAATTGAGGATTGAGGATTGAGGATTGAAGATTCAGTATTGAGGATTGAAGATTGAGGATTGAGGATTGAGGATTGAGGATTGACTATGAGGGCTGAGGGTTGAGGATTGAGGTTTGAGGACTGAGGACTGAGGATTGACGATTGAGAATTGAGGATTCAGGATTGAGGATTGAAGATTGAGGATTGGGTATTGAGGATTGAAGAATGAGGATTGAGGATTCAGTATTGAGGATTGAGGATTGAAGATTGAGGATTGAGGATTGAGGATGGAGGATTGAAGATTGAGTATTGAGGATTGAAGATTGAGGATTGAGGATTGAGGACTGAGGATAGAGGATTGTAGACTGAGGATTGGGGACTGAGCGTTGAGGGTTGAGTGATGAGAATTGATGTTTGTGGATAGAGATTTGAAGATTGCAGATTGAGTATTGCGTATGGAAAACTCCGAACTGAGGATATTCTATTGAGGATTGAGGATTGAGCACTGATTGTTGAGGACAGGGCGCTGAAGATTGAGGATTCAGGATTGAGGATACATGATTGTGGTTTGAGGACTGAGGATTGCGGATTGAGGATTGAGGATTGAGGATTGAGGATTGAGGATTGAAGATTGAGGATTGGGTATTGAGGATTGAACATTGAGGGTTGAGGATTGAAGATTGAGGATTGAGGATTGAGGATTGAAGATTGAATATTGATGATAGAAGATTGACGATTGAGGATTGAGGATTGAGGATTGACGATTGAGGACTGAGTATTGAGGATTGAGAATTGAGGATTGAGGATTGACGATTGAAGATTCAGTATTGAGGATTGAAGATTGAGTATCGAGAATTGAGGATTGAGGATTGACTATGAGGGCTAAGGGTTGAGGATTGCGGTTTGAGGACTGAGGACTGGGGATTGAGGATTGAGAATTGAGGATTGAGGATTTAGGATTAAAGATTGAGGACTGGGTATTGAGGATTGAAGAATGAGGATTGAGAATTGAGGATAGAAGATTGAGGATTGAGGATTGAGGATTGAGGATTGATGATTGAGTATTGTGGATTGAAGATTGAGGATTGGGGATTGAGGATTGAGGATTGAGGATTGAAGATTGAGGATTGGGGACTGAGCGTTGAGGGTTGAGTGATGTGAATTGATGTTTGTGGATAGAGATTTGAAGATTGCAGATTGAGTATTGCATATGGAAATCTCTGAACTGAGGATATTCTATTGGGGATTGAGGATTGACAACTGATTGTTGAGGACTGAGGGCTGAAGATTGAGGTTTCAGGATTGAGGATTCAGGATTGTGGTTTGAGGACTGAGGATTGAGGTTTGAGGATTGAGGATTGAGGTCTGAGGATTGAGGATTGAGGATTGAGTATTGAGGATTGAGGATTGAGGATTGAAGATTGAGGATTGAGTATTGAGGATTCAGGATGGAGGATTGAGGATTGAGGATTGAGGATTGAAGATTGAGTATTGAGGATTGAAGATTGAGGATTGAGGATTGGGGATTGAGGGTTGAGGATTGAGGATTGAAGATTGAGGATTGAGTATTGAGGATTCAGGATGGAGGATTGAGGATTGAGGATTGAGGATTGAAGATTGAGTATTGAGGATTGAAGATTGAGGATTGAGGATTGAGGGTTGAGTATTGAGGATTCAGGATGGAGGATTGAGGATTGAGGATTGAGGATTGAAGATTGAGGATTGAGGATTGAAGATTGAGGATTGAGGATTGAGGATTGAGGATTGAGGATTGAGGATTGAAGATTGAGTATCGATGATTGAAGGTTGAGGGTTGAGGATTGAGGATTGATGTCTGAGGATTGAGATTTGGTTATTGAATATTGTGGATTGAGTACTGAACCATGAGGATTCAGGATATTATATTGAGTATTGAGAATTGAGGATTGATGGTTGAGTATTGAGGATTGATGGTTGAGTGTTTTGTGTTGAATATTGGGGATTGAGGATTGAGGATTGAGGACGAGGACTGACGGTTGAGGATTGAGGTTTGGGGATTGAGGATTGAGGATTGCGGATTGAGGGTTGGGGATTGCGGATTGAGGATTGAGCATTTAGGATTGAATATGGAGGGTTGAGGATTGAGGATTGAGGATTGAGAATGAGGACTGAGGGCTGAGGATTGAGGTTTGAGTATTGGATACTGAGAATTCAGGATATTCTATTGAGTATTGAGAGTTGAGGATTGATGGTTGAGTATTGAGGATTGAGGATTGAGGATAGAGGATTGAGCATTGAAGATTGAGGATTGAGGATTGAGGGTTGAGGATTGAGGACTGAGGTTTGAGGATTGATGATTGAATATTGAGGGTTGAGGATTGAGGATTGAAGATTGAGCATTGAGGATTGAAGATTGAGGATTGAGGATTGAGGATCGAGGATTGAGGATTGAAGATTGAGTATTGATGATTGAAGATTGAAGATTGAGGATTGAGCATTGAGGATTGAGGATTGTGGATTGAGGATTGAAGATTGAATATTGATGATTGAAGATTGAGGATTGAGGATTGAGGATTGAGGGTTGAGGATTGAGGATTGAAGATAGAGAATTGAGAATTGAGGATTGAACATTGAGGACTGAGTGTTGAGGGTTGAGTGATTAGAATTGATGGTTGTGGATAGAGATACGAATATTGCAGATTGAGCATTGAGTATTGAAAACAGTGAATTGAGGGTATTCTATTGAGGATTGAGGATTGACAAATGATTGTTGAGGACTGAGGACTGAGGATTGAGGGTTGAGGATTGAGGATTGTGGACTGACGCTTGAGGATTGACGATTGAGGACGGAGGATTGAAGAGAGAGGACTGAGGGTTGAGGATTGAGTGTTGAGGGTTGATGTTTGAGGTTTGAGATTTGATTATTGAAAAATGTGGATTGAGTATTGAGCCATGAGAATTCAGGATATTCTATTGAGTATTGAGAAATGAAGATTGATGGTTGAGTATTGAGGATTGATGGTTGAGGGTTGTGTGTTGAATATTGAGGATTGAGGATTGAGGATTGAGGATTGAAGATTGAGGATTGAAGATTGAGTATTGATGATTGAAGATTGAGGATTGAGGATTGAGGGTTGAGGATTGAGGACTGAGGCTTGAGGATTGATGATTGAATATTGAGGATTGAGGAATGAGGATTGAGGATTGAGGATTGAGGATTGAGGGTTGAAGACTGAATATTGATGATTGAAGATTGAGGATTGAGGATTGAGGGTTGTGGATTGAGGACGAGGACTGAGGGCTGAGTATTTATGTTTGAGGTCTGAGGATTGATGATTGAGGATTGAGAATTGAGGATTGAGGGTTGAGGGTTGAAGATTGAGGATTGGGTATTGAGGATTGTAGCATCAGGATTGAAGATTGAGTATTGAGGATTGAATATTGAGGATTGAGGATTGAAGATTGAGTATTGAGGATTGAAGATTGAGGATTGAATATTGAGGATTGAGGAGTGAGGATTGAGGATTGAGGATGGAGGGTTGAAGATTGAGTGTTGAGGATTGCAGATTGATTATTGAGGGTTGAGGATTGAGGATTGAGGATTGAGGATTGAGAGTTGAGAATTGATGATGAGGACTGAGGGTTGAGGGCTGATGTTTGGGGAATGAGGATTGAGGATTGAGGATTGAGGATTGAGGATTGAGGATTGAGGATTGAGGATTGAGGATTGAGTATTGAAGATTGAGTATTCATGACTGAGGATTGAGTATTGAGTATTGAGGATTGAGGATTGAGGATTCAAGATTGAGTATTGAGGATTAAAGATACAGGATTGAGCATTGAGGATTGCGGATGGAGGATGATAGCTTAGGGTTGAGGATTGAGGATTGAGTATTGAGGATTGAGAGTGAGGTCTGAGGGTTGAGGGTTGATGTTTGAGGACTGAGGACTGAGGATTGAGGGTTGAGAATTGAGGATTGAGAATTGAGGATTGAAGATTGAGGATTGGGTATTGAGTATTGAGGATTGAGAATGAGGTCTGAGGGTTGAGGGTTGTGGATTGAGGACGAGGTCTGATGGTTGAGTATTGATGTTTGAGGTCTGAGGATTGAGGATTGAGGATTGAGAATTGAGGATTGAGGATTGAGGATTGACGATTGAGGATTGAGGACTGAGGATTGATGATTGAGGATTGAAGATTGAGTATTGAGGATTGAAGATTGACTATTGAGGATTGAGGATTGAGGATTGAGGATTGAAGATTGAGGATTGGAGATTGAGGACTGACGATTGAGGATTGAGTAATGACGATTAAGGATTGAGGATTGAGGATTGAACATTGAGGATTGAGGATTGAGGATTGAAGATTGAGGATTGGGTATAGAGGATTGAACATTGAGGATTGAGGATTGAGGATCGAGGATTGAAGGTTGAGGATTGAGCATTGAGGATTGAAGATTGAGGATTGAGGATTGAGGGTTGTGGATTGAGGACGAGGACTGAGGGCTGAGTATTTATGTTTGAGGTCTGAGGATTGATGATTGAGGATTGAGAATTGAGGATTGAGGGTTGAGGGTTGAAGATTGAGGATTGGGTATTGAGGATTGTAGCATCAGGATTGAAGATTGAGTATTGAGGATTGAATATTGAGGATTGAGGGTTGAGTATTGAGGATTAAGGATTGATGCTTCCGGATTGAGGATTGAGGATGGAGAATTGAAGATTGAGGATTGGGTATTGAGGATTGAGGAATGAGGATTGAGGATTGAGGATTGAGGATTGAGGATTGAAGATTGAGTATTGAGGATTGAAGATTGAGGATTGAATATTGAGGATTGAGGAGTGAGGATTGAGGATTGAGGACGGAGGGTTGAAGATTGAGTGTTGAGGATTGAAGATTGATTATTGAGGATTGAGGATTGAGGATTGAGGATTGAGGATTGAGAATTGAGAATTGATGATGAGGACTGAGGGTTGAGGACTGAGGCTTGGGGAATGAGGATTGAGGATTGAGGATTGAGGATCGAGGATTGAGGATTGAGGATTGAGGATTGAGTATTGAAGATTGAGTATTCATGACTGAGGATTGAGTATTGAGGATTGAGGATTGAGGATTGAGGATTGAAGATTGAGTATTGAGGATTAAAGATACAGGATTGAGCATTGAGGATTGAGGATGGAGGATGATGGCTTAGGGTTGAGGATTGAGGATTGAGTATTGAGGATTAAAAATGAGGTCTGAGGGTTGAGGGTTGAGGTTTGAGAACTGAGGACTGAGGACTGAGGATTGAGGGTTGAGAATTGAGGATTGAGGATTGAGGATTGAAGATTGAGGATTGGGTATTGAGGATTGAAGAATGAGGATTGAGGATTGAGGATCGAGGATTGAAGATTGAGTATTGAGGATTGAAGATAGAGGATTGAGGATTGAACATTGAGGATTGAGGATTGAGGATTGAGGATTGAAGGTTGAGTATTGAGGATTGAAGATTGAGGATTGAGGATTGAGGATTGAAGATTGAGGACTGTGTGTTGAGGGTTGAGTGATGAGGATTGATGGTTGTGGATTGAGATTTGAAGATTGAAGAATGGGGATTGAGTACTGAAAACTGTGAGTTCAGGATATTCTATTGAGGATTGAGGATTGACAATTGATTCTTGAGGACTGAGGGCTGAAGAATGAAGATTCAGGGTTGAGGATTCGGGATTGAGGTTTGAGGACTGAGGATTGAGGGTTGAGTATTGAGGATTGAGGATTGACGATTGAGGACTGAAGATTGAGGACTGAAGATTGAGTATTTATGATTGAATATTGAGGATTGAGGATTGAGGGTTGAGGATTGAGGACTGATTGTTGAGGACTGAGGGATGAAGATTGAGGATACAGGACTGAGGACTCAAAACTGAGGTTTGAGGACAGAGGATTGAGGATTGAAGGTTGAGTATTCAGCATTGAAGATTGAGGATTGAGGATTGAGGATTGAGGTTTGAAGATTGACGAATGAAGATTGAGTATTTATGATTGAGGATTGAGGATTGAGTATTGGAGATTGAGGATTGATGACTGAGGATTGAGGATTGAGGATTGAGGGTTGTGGATTGAGGATTGAGGATTGAAGATTGAGTATTGAGGATTGAAGATTGAAGATTGAGGATTGAGGGTTGAAGATTGAGGACTGAGTGTTGAGAGTTGAGTGATGAGGATTGGGTATTGAGGATTGAAGATTGAGGAATGAGGATTGAGGATTGAGGATTGAGGGTTGGGGACTGAGTGTTGAGGGTTGAGTGATGAGAATTGATGTTTGTGTGTAGAGATTTGAAGATTGCAGATTGAGTATTGAGTATTGAAAACTGCGAATTGAGGATATTCTATTGAGGAATGGGGATTGACAACTGATTTTTGAGTACTGAGGGCTGAAGATTGAGGATTCAGGATTGAGGATTAGGGATTGAGGTTTGAGGGCTGAGGATTGAGGATTGAGAATTGAGGATTGAGGATTGAGGATTGAGGATTGAAGATTGAGTATTGAGGGTTGAGGGTTGTGGATTGAGGACGAGGACTGAGTGTTGATTATTGATGTTTGAGGTCTGAGAATTGAGGATTGAGGATTGAGAATTGAGGATTGAGGATTGAGGACTAAAGGTAGAGGATTGGGCATAGAGGATTGAAGAATGAGGATTGAGGATTGAGGATTCAGGATTGAGATTTGAGTACTGAGGATTGAGGATTGAGAATTGAGGATTGAGGATTGAGGATTGAAGACTGAGGGTTGGGTATTGACGATTGAAGATTGAGGATTGAGGATTGAGGATTGAGTGTTGAGAATTGATGTTTGAGGATTGAGATTGGATTATTGAATATTGCTGATTGAGTATTGAACCATGAGGATTCAGGATATTCTATTGAGTATTGAGAACTGAGGATTGATGGTTGAGTATTGAGGATTGATGGTTGAGGGTTGTGCGTTGAATATTGAGTATTGAGGATTGAGGATTGAGGATTGAGGAGTGAGGATTGGGTATTGAGGATTGAAGAATGAGGATTGAGGATTGAGCATCGGGGATTGAGGATTGTAGGTTGATGGTAGAGTATTCAGGACTGAGGATTGAGGATTGAAGATTGAGTGCTCAGGATTCAGAATTGAGGTTTGAGGACTGAGGATTGAGGATTGAAGATTGAGTATTGTGGATTGAAGATTGAGGATTGAGGATTGAGGATTGAGTATTGAGGATGAGGTCTGAGGGCTGTGGATTGAGGTTTGAGGAAGGAGGACTGAGGATTGAGGGTTGAGGATTGAGGATGAGGGCTGAGGGTTGAGGATTGTGGTTTGTGGACTGAGGACAGAGGATTGAGGATTGAGAATTGATGATTGAGGATTAAGGATTGAAGATTGAGGATTGAGGATTGAGGGTTGAGTATTGAGGATTGAGGAATGAAGCTTGAGGATTGGGGACGGAGTGTTGAGGGTTGAGTGATGAGAATTGATGTTTGTGAATAGAGATTTGAAGATTGCAGATTGAGTATTGAGTATTGAAAACTGTGAATTGATGATATTCTATTGAGGATTGAGGATTGAGGATTGATGATTGAGGATGAGGGCTGAGGGTTGAGGATTGAGGTTTGAGGACTGAGGACTGAGAAATGAGGATTGAGAATTGAGGATTGAGAATTGAGGATTGAAGATTGAGGATTGGGTATTGAGGATTGAAGAATGAGGATTGAGGATTGAGGATTGAGGGTTGAGGATTGAGGATTGAGGATTGATGATTGAGGATTGAAGATTGAGTATTGAGGATGGAAGATTGACGGTTGAGGATTGAGGATTGAGGATTGAGGGTTGAGGATTGAGGATTGAGGATCGAGGATTGAAGATTGAGTATTGAGGATTGAAAATTTAGGATTGAGTGTTGAGGATTGAGGATTGAGGATTGAGGATTGAAGATTGAGTATTGAGGATTGAAGATTAAGATTGATGATTGAGGATTGAGGATTGACGATAGAAGATTGATGATTGGGGACTGAGTATTGAGGGTTGAGTGATGAGAATTGATGTTTGTGTATAGAGATCTGAAGATTGCAGATGGAGTATTGAGTATTGAAAACTGTGAATTGAGGACGTTCTATTGAGGACTGAGGATTGAAAACTGATTGTTGAGGACTCAGGGCTGAAGATTGAGGATTCAGGATTGAGGATTCAGGATTGTGGTTTGAGGACTGAGGATTGAGGATTGAGGATTGAGGATTGAGGATTGAGGATTGAGGATTGAAGTCTGAATATTGGGTATTGAGGATTGGACGTTGAGGATTGAGGGTTGAGGATTGAGGATTGAGGATTGAGGATTGTGTATTGAAGATTGAATATTAATGATTGAAGATTGAGGATTGAGGATTGAGGGTTGTGGATTGAGGACGAGGACTGAGGGTTGAGTATTGATGTTTGAAGTCTGAGGATTGAGGATTGAGGATTGAGAATTGAGGATTGAGGATTGAGGATTGAAGATTGAGGATTCGGTATTGAGGATTGAAGAATGAGGATTGAGGATTGAGGAGTGAGGATTGAGGATTGCAGATTGAGTATTGAGGATTGTAGATTGAGGATTGATGATTGAGGATTGAAGATTGAGTATTGAGGATTGAGGATTGAGGATTGAGGATTGAAGACTGAGTATTGAGGATTGAAGATTAAGATTGAGGATTGAGGAATGAGGATTGAGGATTGAGGATTGAGGATTGAGGATTGAGGATTGAGTATTGAAGATTGAGGATTGATGACAGAGGATTGAGGACTGATTGTTGAGGACTGAGGGATGAATATTGAGGATTCAGGACTGAGGACTCAAAATTGAGGTTTGAGGACAGAGGATTGAGGATTGAAGGTTGAGTATTGGGCATTGAAGGTTGAGGATAGAGGATTGAGGATTGAGGATTGACGATGAGGTCTGAGGGCTGAGAATTGAGGTTTGAGGACTGAGGACTGAGGATTGAGGATTGAGAATTGAGGATTGAGGACTGAGGATTGAAGATTGAGGATTGGGTATTGAGGATTGATTAATGAGGATTGAGGATGGAGGATTGAGGATTGAGGAATGAAGATTGAGTATTGAGTATTGAAAACTGTGAATTGATGATATTCTATTGAGGATTGAGGATTGAGGATTGATGATTGAGGATGAGGGCTGAGGGTTGAGGATTGAGGTTTGAGGACTGAGGACTGAGAAATGAGGATTGAGAATTGAGGATTGAGAATTGAGGATTGAAGATTGAGGATTGGGTATTGAGGATTGAAGAATGAGGATTGAGGATTGAGGATTGAGGGTTGAGGATTGAGGTTTGAGGATTGATGATTGAGGATTGAAGATTGAGTATTGAGGATGGAAGATTGACGGTTGAGGATTGAGGATTGAGGATTGAGGGTTGAGGATTGAGGATTGAGGATTGAGGATTGAAGATTGAGTATTGAGGATTGAAAATTTAGGATTGAGTGTTGAGGATTGAGGATTGAGGATTGAGGATTGATGTCTGAGGATTGAGATTTGGTTATTGAATATTGTGGATTGAGTACTGAACCATGAGGATTCAGGATATTATATTGAGTATTGAGAATTGAGGATTGATGGTTGAGTATTGAGGATTGATGGTTGAGTGTTGTGTGTTGAATATTGGGGATTGAGGATTGAGGATTGAGGACGAGGACTGACGGTTGAGGATTGAGGTTTGGGGATTGAGGATTGAGGATTGCGGATTGAGGGTTGGGGATTGCGGATTGAGGATTGAGCATTTAGGATTGAATATGGAGGGTTGAGGATTGAGGATTGAGGATTGAGTATGAGGACTGAGGGCTGAGGATTGAGGTTTGAGTATTGGATACTGAGAATTCAGGATATTCTATTGAGTATTGAGATTTGAGGATTGATGGTTGAGTATTGAGGATTGAGGATTGAGGATAGAGGATTGAGCATTGAAGATTGAGGATTGAGGATTGAGGGTTGAGGATTGAGGACTGAGGTTTGAGGATTGATGATTGAATATTGAGGGTTGAGGATTGAGGATTGAGGATTGAGTATGAGGGCTGAGGGTTGTGGATTGAGGACGAGGACTGAGGGTTGAGTATTGATGTTTGAGGTCTGAGGACTGAGTATTGAGGATTGAGAATTGAGGATTGAGGATTTGGGATTGAAGATTGAAGATTGGTTGTTGAGGATTGGACAATGAGGAATGAGGACTTAAGATTGAGGATTGAGGATTGAAGATTGAGTATTGAGGATTGAAGGTTGAGGATTGAGGATTGAGGATTGAGGATTGAGGATTGAGGATTGAGGATTGAGGATTGAAGATTGAGCATTGAGGATTGAAGATTGAGGATTGAGGATTGAGGATCGAGGATTGAGGATTGAAGATTGAGTATTGATGATTGAAGATTGAAGATTGAGGATTGAGCATTGAGGATTGAGGATTGTGGATTGAGGATTGAAGATTGAATATTGATGATTGAAGATTGAGGATTGAGGATTGAGGGTTGTGGATTGAGGACGAGGACTGAGGGCTGAGTATTTATGTTTGAGGTCTGAGGATTGATGATTGAGGATTGAGAATTGAGGATTGAGGGTTGAGGGTTGAAGATTGAGGATTGGGTATTGAGGATTGTAGCATCAGGATTGAAGATTGAGTATTGAGGATTGAATTTTGAGGATTGAGGGTTGAGTATTGAGGATTAAGGATTGATGCTTCCGGATTGAGGATTGAGGATGGAGAATTGAAGATTGAGGATTGGGTATTGAGGATTGAGGAATGAGGATTGAGGATTGAGGATTGAGGATTGAGGATTGAAGATTGAGTATTGAGGATTGAAGATTGAGGATTGAATATTGAGGATTGAGGAGTGAGGATTGAGGATTGAGGACGGAGGGTTGAAGATTGAGTGTTGAGGATTGAAGATTGATTATTGAGGATTGAGGATTGAGGATTGAGGATTGAGGATTGAGAATTGAGAATTGATGATGAGGACTGAGGGTTGAGGACTGAGGTTTGGGGAATGAGGATTGAGGATTGAGGATTGAGGATCGAGGATTGAGGATTGAGGATTGAGGTTTGAGTATTGAAGATTGAGTATTCATGACTGAGAATTGAGTATTGAGGATTGAGGATTGAGGATTGAGGATTGAAGATTGAGTATTGAGGATTAAAGATACAGGATTGAGCATTGAGGATTGAGGATGGAGGATGATGGCTTAGGGTTGAGGATTGAGGATTGAGTATTGAGGATTGAAAATGAGGTCTGAGGGTTGAGGGTTGAGGTTTGAGAACTGAGGACTGAGGACTGAGGATTGAGGGTTGAGAATTGAGGATTGAGGATTGAGGATTGAAGATTGAGGATTGGGTATTGAGGATTGAAGAATGAGGATTGAGGATTGAGGATCGAGGATTGAAGATTGAGTATTGAGGATTGAAGATAGAGGATTGAGGATTGAACATTGAGGATTGAGGATTGAGGATTGAGGATTGAAGGTTGAGTATTGAGGATTGAAGATTGAGGATTGAGGATTGAGGATTGAAGATTGAGGACTGTGTGTTGAGGGTTGAGTGATGAGGATTGATTGTTGTGGATTGAGATTTGAAGATTGAAGAATGGGGATTGAGTACTGAAAACTGTGAGTTCAGGATATTCTATTGAGGATTGAGGATTGACAATTGATTCTTGAGGACTGAGGGCTGAAGAATGAAGATTCAGGGTTGAGGATTCGGGATTGAGGTTTGAGGACTGAGGATTGAGGGTTGAGTATTGAGGATTGAGGATTGACGATTGAGGACTGAAGATTGAGGATTGAAGATTGAGTATTGAGGATTGAAGATAGAGGATTGAGGATTGAACATTGAGGATTGAGGATTGAGGATTGAGGATTGAAGGTTGAGTATTGAGGATTGAGGATTGAGGATTGAAGATTGAGTATTGGGTATTGAGGATTGAACATTGAGTATTGAGGATTAAGGATTGAGGATTGAAGATTGAATATTGATGATTGAAGATTGAGTATTGAGGGTTGAGGGTTGTGGATTGAGGACGAGGACTGAGTGTTGATTATTGATGTTTGAGGTCTGAGAATTGAGGATTGAGGATTGAGAATTGAGGATTGAGGATTGAGGACTAAAGGTAGAGGATTGGGCATAGAGGATTGAAGAATGAGGATTGAGGATTGAGGATTCAGGATTGAGATTTGAGTACTGAGGATTGAGGATTGAGAATTGAGGATTGAGGATTGAGGATTGAAGACTGAGGGTTGGGTATTGACGATTGAAGATTGAGGATTGAGGATTGAGGATTGAGTGTTGAGAATTGATGTTTGAGGATTGAGATTGGATTATTGAATATTGCTGATTGAGTATTGAACCGTGAGGATTCAGGATATTCTATTGAGTATTGAGAACTAAGGATTGATGGTTGAGTATTGAGGATTGATGGTTGAGGGTTGTGCGTTGAATATTGAGTATTGAGGATTGAGGATTGAGGATTGAGGATTGAGGACTGAGGATTGAGGAGTGAGGATTGGGTATTGAGGATTGAAGAATGACGATTGAGGATTGAGCATCGGGGATTGAGGATTGAAGGTTGATGGTAGAGTATTCAGGACTGAGGGTTGAGGATTGAAGATTGAGTGCTCAGGATTCAGAATTGAGGTTTGAGGACTGAGGATTGAGGATTGAAGATTGAGTATTGAGGATTGAAGATTGAGGATTGAGGATTGAGGATTGAGGATTGAGGATGAGGTCTGAGGGCTGTGGATTGAGGTTTGAGGAAGGAGGACTGAGGATTGAGGGTTGAGGATTGAGGATGAGGGCTGAGGGTTGAGGATTGTGGTTTGTGGACTGAGGACAGAGGATTGAGGATTGAGAATTGATGATTGAGGATTAAGGATTGAAGATTGAGGATTGAGGATTGAGGGTTGAGTATTGAGGATTGAGGAATGAAGATTGAGGATTGGGGACGGAGTGTTGAGGGTTGAGTGATGAGAATTGATGTTTGTGAATAGAGATTTGAAGATTGCAGATTGAGTATTGAGTATTGAAAACTGTGATTTGATGATATTCTATTGAGGATTGAGGATTGAGGATTGATGATTGAGGATGAGGGCTGAGGGTTGAGGATTGAGGTTTGAGGACTGAGGACTGAGAAATGAGGATTGAGAATTGAGGATTGAGAATTGAGGATTGAAGATTGAGGATTGGGTATTGAGGATTGAAGAATGAGGATTGAGGATTGAGGATTGAGGGTTGAGGATTGAGGATTGAGGATTGATGATTGAGGATTGAAGATTGAGTATTGAGGATGGAAGATTGACGGTTGAGGATTGAGGATTGAGGATTGAGGGTTCAGGATTGAGGATTGAGGATCGAGGATTGAAGATTGAGTATTGAGGATTGAAAATTTAGGATTGAGTGTTGAGGATTGAGGATTGAGGATTGAGGATTGAAGATTGAGTATTGAGGATTGAAGATTAAGATTGATGATTGAGAATTGAGGATTGACGATAGAAGATTGATGATTGGGGACTGAGTATTGAGGGTTGAGTGATGAGAATTGATGTTTGTGTATAGAGATCTGAAGATTGCAGATTGAGTATTGAGTATTGAAAACTGTGAATTGAGGACGTTCTATTGAGGACTGAGGATTGAAAACTGATTGTTGAGGACTCAGGGCTGAAGATTGAGGATTCAGGATTGAGGATTCAGGATTGTGGTTTGAGGACTGAGGATTGAGGATTGAGGATTGAGGATTGAGGATTGAGGATTGAGGATTGAAGTCTGAATATTGGGTATTGAGGATTGGACGTTGAGGATTGAGGGTTGAGGATTGAGGATTGAGGATTGAGGATTGTGTATTGAAGATTGAATATTAATGATTGAAGATTGAGGATTGAGGATTGAGGGTTGTGGATTGAGGACGAGGACTGAGGGTTGAGTATTGATGTTTGAAGTCTGAGGATTGAGGATTGAGGATTGAGAATTGAGGATTGAGGATTGAGGATTGAAGATTGAGGATTCGGTATTGAGGATTGAAGAATGAGGATTGAGGATTGAGGAGTGAGGATTGAGGATTGCAGATTGAGTATTGAGGATTGTAGATTGAGGATTGATGATTGAGGATTGAAGATTGAGTATTGAGGATTGAGGATTGAGGATTGAGGATTGAAGACTGAGTATTGAGGATTGAAGATTAAGATTGAGGATTGAGGAATGAGGATTGAGGATTGAGGATTGAGGATTGAGGATTGAGGATTGAGTATTGAAGATTGAGGATTGATGACAGAGGATTGAGGACTGATTGTTGAGGACTGAGGGATGAATATTGAGGATTCAGGACTGAGGACTCAAAATTGAGGTTTGAGGACAGAGGATTGAGGATTGAAGGTTGAGTATTGGGCATTGAAGGTTGAGGATAGAGGATTGAGGATTGAGGATTGACGATGAGGTCTGAGGGCTGAGAATTGAGGTTTGAGGACTGAGGACTGAGGATTGAGGATTGAGAATTGAGGATTGAGGACTGAGGATTGAAGATTGAGGATTGGGTATTGAGGATTGATTAATGAGGATTGAGGATGGAGGATTGAGGATTGAGGAATGAAGATTGAGTATTGAGTATTGAAAACTGTGAATTGATGATATTCTATTGAGGATTGAGGATTGAGGATTGATGATTGAGGATGAGGGCTGAGGGTTGAGGATTGAGGTTTGAGGACTGAGGACTGAGAAATGAGGATTGAGAATTGAGGATTGAGAATTGAGGATTGAAGATTGAGGATTGGGTATTGAGGATTGAAGAATGAGGATTGAGGATTGAGGATTGAGGGTTGAGTATTGAGGATTGAGGATTGATGATTGAGGATTGAAGATTGAGTATTGAGGATGGAAGATTGACGGTTGAGGAGTGAGGATTGAGGATTGAGGGTTGAGGATTGAGGATTGAGGATTGAGGATTGAAGATTGAGTATTGAGGATTGAAAATTTAGGATTGAGTGTTGAGGATTGAGGATTGAGGATTGAGGATTGAAGATTGAGTATTGAGGATTGAAGATTAAGATTGATGATTGAGGATTGAGGATTGACGATAGAAGATTGATGATTGGGGACTGAGTATTGAGGGTTGAGTGATGAGAATTGATGTTTGTGTATAGAGATCTGAAGATTGCAGATTGAGTATTGAGTATTGAAAACTGTGAATTGAGGACGTTCTATTGAGGACTGAGGATTGACAACTGATTGTTGAGGACTCAGGGCTGAAGATTGAGGATTCAGGATTGAGGATTCAGGATTGTGGTTTGAGGACTGAGGATTGAGGATTGAGGATTGAGGATTGAGGATTGAGGATTGAGGATTGAAGTCTGAATATTGGGTATTGAGGATTGGACGTTGAGGATTGAGGGTTGAGGATTGAGGATTGAGGATTGAGGATTGTGTATTGAAGATTGAATATTAATGATTGAAGATTGAGGATTGAGGATTGAGGGTTGTAGATTGAGGACGAGGACTGAGGGTTGAGTATTGATGTTTGAAGTCTGAGGATTGAGGATTGAGGATTGAGAATTGAGGATTGAGGATTGAGGATTGAAGATTGAGGATTCGGTATTGAGGATTGAAGAATGAGGATTGAGGATTGAGGAGTGAGGATTGAGGATTGCCGATTGAGTATTGAGTATTGTAGATTGAGGATTGATGATTGAGGATTGAAGATTGAGTATTGAGGATTGAGGATTGAGGATTGAGGATTGAAAACTGAGTATTGAGGATTGAAGATTAAGATTGAGGATTGAGGAATGAGGATTGAGGATTGAGGATTGAGGATTGAGGATTGAGGATTGAGTATTGAAGATTGAGGATTGATGACAGAGGGTTGAGGACTGATTGTTGAGGACTGAGGGATGAATATTGAGGATTCAGGACTGAGGACTCAAAATTGAGGTTTGAGGACAGAGGATTGAGGACTGAAGGTTGAGTATTGGGCATTGAAGGTTGAGGATAGAGGATTGAGAATTGAGGATTGACGATGAGGTCTGAGGGCTGAGAATTGGGGTTTGAGGACTGAGGACTGAGGATTGAGGATTGAGAATTGAGGATTGAGGACTGAGGATTGAAGATTGAGGATTGGGTATTGAGGATTGATTAATGAGGATTGAGGATTGAGGATTGAGGATTGAGGAATGAAGATTGAGTATTGAGGATTGAAGATTGACGATTGAGGTTTGTGGATTGAGCATTGAGGATTGAGGATTGAAGTCTGAGGATTGGGTATTGAGGATTGGACGCTGAGGATTGAGGGTTGAGGATTGAGGATTGAGGATTGAGGATTGTGGATTGAAGATTGAATATTAATGATTGAAGATTGAGGATTGAGGATTGAGGGTTGTGGATTGAGGACGAGGACTGAGGGTTGAGTATTGATGTTTGATGTCTGAGGATTGAGGATTGAGGATTGTGAATTGAGGATTGAGCATTGAGGATTGAAGATTGAGTATTGAGGATGGAAGACTGACGATTGAGGATTGAGGATTGAGGATTGAGGGTTGAGGATTGAGGATTGAGGTTTGAAGATTGAGTATTGAGGAGTGAAGGTTGAGGATTGAGTATTGAGGATTGAGGATTGAGGATTGAGGATTGAAGATTGAGTATTGAGGATTGAAGATTAAGATTGAGGATTGAGTATTGAGGATTGAGGATTGAGGATTGAGGATTGAAGATTGAGTATTGAGGATTGAAGATTAAGATTGAGGATTGATGACTGAGGATTGAGGATTGAGGATTGAAGATCGAGTATTGAGAATTGAAGATTGAGGTTTGAGGATTGAGGATTGAGGATCGAGGATGTGGTCTGAGGGCTGAGGATTGAGGTTTGAGGACGGAGGACTGAGGATTGAGGATTGAGGATTGAGGATGAGGGCTGAGGGTTGAGGATTGTGGTTTGAGGACTGAGGACTGAGGATTGAGGATTGAGAATTGAGGATTGAGGATTGAGGATTGATGATTGAGGATTGGGTATTCAGGATTGAAGAATGAGGATTGAGGATTGAGGATTGAGGATTCAGGATTGAAGATTGAGTATTGAGAATTGTAGATTGAGGATTGATGATTGAGGATTGAAGATTGAGGATTGAGGATTGAGGATTGAGGATTGAGGATTGAAGACTGAGTATTGAGGATTGAAGATTAAGATTGAGGATTGAGGAATGAGGATTGAGGATTGAGGACTGAGGATTGAGGATTGAGGATTGAGTATTGAAGATTGAGGATTGATGACAGAGGATTGAGGACTGATTGTTGAGGACTGAGGGATGAATATTGAGGATTCAGGACTGAGGACTCAAAATTGAGGTTTGAGGACAGAGGATTGAGGATTGAAGGTTGAGTATTGGGCATTGAAGATTGAGGATAGAGGATTGAGGATTGAGGATTGACGATGAGGTCTGAGGGCTGAGGATTGAGGTTTGAGGACTGAGGACTGAGGATTGAGGATTGAGAATTGAGGATTGACGACTGAGGATTGAAGATTGAAGATTGGGTATTGAGGATTGATTAATGAGGATTGAGGCTTGAGGATTGAGGATTGAGGAATGAAGATTGAGTATTGAGGATTGAAGATTGACGATTGAGGTTTGTGGATTGAGGATTGAGGATTGAGGATTGAGGATTGAGTATTGAGGATTGAAGATCCAGGATTGAGGATTGAGGATTGAGGATTGAGGATTGAGGATTGAGGATTGAGGCTTGAGCATTGATGATTGAAAATTGACGATTGAGGATTGAAGATTGAGTATTGAGGATTGAGGATTGAAGATTGAGGATTGAAGAATGATGATTGAGGATTGAGGACTGAGGATTGAGGATTGCAGATAAATTATTGAGGATTGTAGATTGAGGACTGAGAATTGAGGGTTGAAGATTGAGGATTGAGTGTTGAGGATTGAGGATTGAGGATTGAGGATTGAAGATTGAGTAATGAGGATTGAAGATTAAGATTGAGGATTGAGGATTGAGTATTGTGGATTGAGCATTGAGGATTGAAGATTGAGTATTGAGGATGGAAGACTGACGATTGAGGATTGAGGATTGAGGATTGAGGGTTGAGGATTGAGGATTGAGGTTTGAAGATTGAGTATTGAGGATTGAAGATTGAGGATTGAGTATTGAGGATTGAGGATTGAGGATTGAGGATTGAAGATTGAGTATTGAGGATTGAAGATTGAGGATTGAGAATTGAGGATTGAGGGTTGAGGGTTGAAGATTGAGGATTGGGTATTGAGGATTGTAGCATCAGGATTGAAGATTGAGTATTGAGGATTGAATATTGAGGATTGAGGGTTGAGTATTGAGGATTAAGGATTGACGCTTCAGGATTGAGGATTGAGGATGGAGGATTGAAGAGAGAGGACTGTGTGATGAGGATTGAGTATTGAGGATTGATGGTTGAGTGTTGTGTGTTAAATATTGCGGATTGAGGATTGAGGATTGAGGATTGAAGATTGAGGATTGAAGATTGAGTATTGATGATTGATGATTGAGGATTGAGGATTGAGGGTTGAGGATTGAGAATTGAGGATTGAGGATTGAAGATTGAGGATTGGGTATTGAGGATTGAGGAATGAGGATTGAGGATTGAGGATTGAGGATTGAGGATTGAAGATTGAGTATTGAGGATTGAAGATTGAGGATTGAATATTGAGGATTGAGGAGTGAGGATTGAGGATTGAGAATGGAGGGTTGAAGATTGAGTGTTGAGGATTGCAGATTGATTATTGAGGATTGAGGATTGAGGATTGAGGATTGAGGATTGAGAATTGAGAATTGATGATGAGGACTGAGGGTTGAGGGCTGATGTTTGGGGAATGAGGATTGAGGATTGAGGATTGAGGATTGAGGATTGAGGATTGAGGATTGAGGATTGAGTATTGAAGATTGAGTATTCATGACTGAGGATTGAGTATTGAGTATTGAGGATTGAGGATTGAGGATTGAAGATTGAGTATTGAGGATTAAAGATACAGGATTGAGCATTGAGGATTGAGGATGGAGGATGATGGCTTAGGGTTGAGGATTGAGGATTGAGTATTGAGGATTGAGAGTGAGGTCTGATGGTTGAGGGTTGATGTTTGAGGACTGAGGACTGAGGACTGAGGATTGAGGGTTGAGAATTGAGGATTGAGGATTGAGGATTGAAGATTGAGGATTGGGTATTGAGTATTGAGGATTGAGAATGAGGTCTGAGGGTTGAGGGTTGTGGATTGAGGACGAGGTCTGATGGTTGAGTATTGATGTTTGAGGTCTGAGGATTGAGGATTGAGGATTGAGAATTGAGGATTGAGGATTGAGGATTGACGATTGAGGATTGAGGACTGAGGATTGATGATTGAGGATTGAAGGTTGAGTATTGAGGATTGAAGATTGACTATTGAGGATTGAGGATTGAGGATTGAGGATTGAAGATTGAGGATTGGAGATTGAGGATTGACGATTGAGGATTGAGTAATGACGATTAAGGATTGAGGATTGAGGATTGAACATTGTGGATTGAGGATTGAGGATTGAAGATTGAGGATTGGGTATAGAGGATTGAACATTGAGGATTGAGGATTGAGGATCGAGGATTGAAGGTTGAGGATTGAGCATTGAGGATTGAAGATTGAGTATTGAGGATTGAAGATAGATGATTGAGTGTTGAGGTTTGAAGATTGACGATTGAGGATTGAGTGTTGAAGACTGAATATTGATGATTGAAGATTGAGGATTGAGGATTGAGGGTTGTGGATTGAGGACGAGGACTGAGGGCTGAGTATTTATGTTTGAGGTCTGAGGATTGATGATTGAGGATTGAGAATTGAGGATTGAGGGTTGAGGGTTGAAGATTGAGGATTGGGTATTGAGGATTGTAGCATCAGGATTGAAGATTGAGTATTGAGGATTGAATATTGAGGATTGAGGGTTGAGTATTGAGGATTAAGGATTGATGCTTCCGGATTGAGGATTGAGGATGGAGGATTGAAGATTGAGGATTGGGTATTGAGGATTGAGGAATGAGGATTGAGGATTGAGGATTGAGGATTGAGGATTGAAGATTGAGTATTGAGGATTGAAGATTGAGGATTGAATATTGAGGATTGAGGAGTGAGGATTGAGGATTGAGGACGGAGGGTTGAAGATTGAGTGTTGAGGATTGAAGATTGATTATTGAGGATTGAGGATTGAGGATTGAGGATTGAGGATTGAGAATTGAGAATTGATGATGAGGACTGAGGGTTGAGGACTGAGGTTTGGGGAATGAGGATTGAGGATTGAGGATTGAGGATCGAGGATTGAGGATTGAGGATTGAGGATTGAGTATTGAAGATTGAGTATTCATGACTGAGGATTGAGTATTGAGGATTGAGGATTGAGGATTGAGGATTGAAGATTGAGTATTGAGGATTAAAGATACAGGATTGAGCATTGAGGATTGAGGATGGAGGATGATGGCTTAGGGTTGAGGATTGAGGATTGAGTATTGAGGATTGAAGATGAGGTCTGAGGGTTGATGGTTGAGGTTTGAGAACTGAGGACTGAGGACTGAGGATTGAGGGTTGAGAATTGAGGATTGAGGATTGAGGATTGAAGATTGAGGATTGGGTATTGAGGATTGAAGAATGAGGATTGAGGATTGAGGATCGAGGATTGAAGATTGAGTATTGAGGATTGAAGATAGAGGATTGAGGATTGAACATTGAGGATTGAGGATTGAGGATTGAGGATTGAAGGTTGAGTATTGAGGATTGAAGATTGAGGATTGAGGATTGAGGATTGAAGATTGAGGACTGTGTGTTGAGGGTTGAGTGATGAGGATTGATGGTTGTGGATTGAGATTTGAAGATTGAAGAATGGGGATTGAGTACTGAAAACTGTGAGTTCAGGATATTCTATTGAGGATTGAGGATTGACAATTGACTCTTGAGGACTGAGGGCTGAAGAATGAAGATTCAGGGTTGAGGATTCGGGATTGAGGTTTGAGGACTGAGGATTGAGGGTTGAGTATTGAGGATTGAGGATTGACGATTGAGGACTGAAGATTGAGGATTGAAGATTGAGTATTTATGATTGAATATTGAGGACTGAGGATTGAGGGTTGAGGATTGAGGACTGATTGCTGAGGACTGAGGGATGAAGATTGAGGATACAGGACTGAGGACTCAAAACTGAGGTTTGCGGACAGAGGATTGAGGATTGAAGTTTGAGTATTCAGCATTGAAGATTGAGGATTGAGGATTGAGGATTGAGGTTTGAAGATTGAGGAATGAAGATTGAGTATTTATGATTGAGGATTGAGGATTGAGTATTGGAGATTGAGGATTGATGACTGAGGATTGAGGATTGAGGATTGAGGGTTGTGGATTGAGGATTGAGGATTGAAGATTGAGTATTGAGGATTGAAGATTGAAGATTGAGGATTGAGGGTTGAAGATTGAGGACTGAGTGTTGAGAGTTGAGTGATGAGGATTGGGTATTGAGGATTGAAGAATGAGGATTGAGGATTGAGGATTGAGGGTTGAGGATTGAGGATTGAGGATTGATGATTGAGGATTGAAGATTGAGTATTGAGGATGGAAGATTGACGGTTGAGGATTGAGGATTGAGGATTGAGGGTTGAGGATTGAGGATTGAGGATTGAGGATTGAAGATTGAGTATTGAGGATTGAAAATTTAGGATTGAGTGTTGAGGATTGAGGATTGAGGATTGAGGATTGAAGATTGAGTATTGAGGATTGAAGATTAAGATTGATGATTGAGGATTGAGGATTGACGATAGAAGATTGATGATTGGGGACTGAGTATTGAGGGTTGAGTGATGAGAATTGATGTTTGTGTATAGAGATCTGAAGATTGCAGATTGAGTATTGAGTATTGAAAACTGTGAATTGAGGACGTTCTATTGAGGACTGAGGATTGACTACTGATTGTTGAGGACTCAGGGCTGAAGATTGAGGATTCAGGATTGAGGATTCAGGATTGTGGTTTGAGGACTGAGGATTGAGGATTGAGGATTGAGGATTGAGGATTGAGGATTGAGGATTGAAGTCTGAATATTGGGTATTGAGGATTGGACGTTGAGGATTGAGGGTTGAGGATTGAGGATTGAGGATTGAGGATTGTGTATTGAAGATTGAATATTAATGATTGAAGATTGAGGATTGAGGATTGAGGGTTGTGGATTGAGGACGAGGACTGAGGGTTGAGTATTGATGTTTGAAGTCTGAGGATTGAGGATTGAGGATTGAGAATTGAGGATTGAGGATTGAGGATTGAAGATTGAGGATTCGGTATTGAGGATTGAAGAATGAGGATTGAGGATTGAGGAGTGAGGATTGAGGATTGCAGATTGAGTATTGAGGATTGTAGATTGAGGATTGATGATTGAGGATTGAAGATTGAGTATTGAGGATTGAGGATTGAGGATTGAGGATTGAAGACTGAGTATTGAGGATTGAAGATTAAGATTGAGGATTGAGGAATGAGGATTGAGGATTGAGGATTGAGGATTGAGGATTGAGGATTGAGTATTGAAGATTGAGGATTGATGACAGAGGGTTGAGGACTGATTGTTGAGGACTGAGGGATGAATATTGAGGATTCAGGACTGAGGACTCAAAATTGAGGTTTGAGGACAGAGGATTGAGGATTGAAGGTTGAGTATTGGGCATTGAAGGTTGAGGATAGAGGATTGAGAATTGAGGATTGACGATGAGGTCTGAGGGCTGAGAATTGAGGTTTGAGGACTGAGGACTGAGGATAGAGGATTGAGAATTGAGGATTGAGGACTGAGGATTGAAGATTGAGGATTGGGTATTGAGGATTGATTAATGAGGATTGAGGATTGAGGATTGAGGATTGAGGAATGAAGATTGAGTATTGAGGATTGAAGATTGACGATTGAGGTTTGTGGATTGAGGATTGAGGATTGAGGATTGAGAATTGAGGATTGAGTATTGAGGATTGATGATCCAGGATTGAGGATTGAGGATTGAGGATTGAGGATTGAGTATTGCGGATTGAGGATTGAAGATTGAGGATTCGGTATTGAGGATTGAAGAATGAGGATTGAGGATTGAGGACTGAGGATTGAGGATTGGGGACTGAGTATTGAGGGTTGAGTGATGAGAATTGATGATTGTGTATAGAGATGTGAAGATTGCAGGTTGAGTATTGAGTATTGAAAACTGTGAATTGAGGACGTTCTATTGAGGATTGAGGATTGACAACTGATTGTTGAGGACTCAGGGCTGAAGATTTAGGATTCAGGGTTGAGGATTCAGGATTGAGGTTTGAGGACTGAGGATTGAGGATTGAGGATTGAGGATTGAGCATTGAGGATTGAGGATTGAAGTCTGAGGATTGGGTATTGAGGATTGGACGCTGAGGATTGAGGGTTGAGGATTGAGGATTGAGGATTGAGGATTGTGGATTGAAGATTGAATATTAATGATTGAAGATTGAGGATTGAGGATTGAGGGTTGTGGATTGAGGACGAGGACTGAGGGTTGAGTATTGATGTTTGAAGTCTGAGGATTGAGGATTGAGGATTGTGAATTGAGGATTGAGCATTGAGGATTGAAGATTGAGTATTGAGGATGGAAGACTGACGATTGAGGATTGAGGATTGAGGATTGAGGGTTGAGGATTGAGGATTGAGGTTTGAAGATTGAGTATTGAGGAGTGAAGGTTGAGGATTGAGTATTGAGGATTGAGGATTGAGGATTGAGGATTGAAGATTGAGTATTGAGGATTGAAGATTAAGATTGAGGATTGAGTATTGAGGATTGAGGATTGAGGATTGAGGATTGAAGATTGAGTATTGAGGATTGAAGATTAAGATTGAGGATTGATGACTGAGGATTGAGGATTGAGGATTGAAGATCGAGTATTGAGAATTGAAGATTGAGGTTTGAGGATTGAGGATTGAGGATCGAGGATGTGGTCTGAGGGCTGAGGATTGAGGTTTGAGGACGGAGGACTGAGGATTGAGGATTGAGGATTGAGGATAAGGGCTGAGGGTTGAGGATTGTGGTTTGAGGACTGAGGACTGAGGACTGAGGATTGAGGATTGAGAATTGAGGATTGAGGATTGAGGATTGATGATTGAGGATTGGGTATTCAGGATTGAAGAATGAGGATTGAGGATTGAGGATTGCGGATTCAGGATTGAAGATTGAGTATTGAGGATTGTAGATTGAGGATTGATGATTGAGGATTGAAGATTGAGGATTGAGGATTGAGGATTGAGGATTGAGGATTGAAGACTGAGTATTGAGGATTGAAGATTAAGATTGAGGATTGAGGAATGAGGATTGAGGATTGAGGACTGAGGATTGAGGATTGAGGATTGAGTATTGAAGATTGACGATTGAGGTTTGTGGATTGAGGATTGAGGATTGAGGATTGAGGATTGAGTATTGAGGATTGAAGATCCAGGATTGAGGATTGAGGATTGAGGATTGAGGATTGAGGATTGAGGATTGAGGCTTGAGCATCGATGATTGAAAATTGAGGATTGAGGATTGAAGATTGAGTATTGAGGACTGAGGATTGAAGATTGAGGATTGAAGAATGATGATTGAGGATTGAGGACTGAGGATTGAGGATTGCAGATAAATTATTGAGGATTGTAGATTGAGGACTGAGAATTGAGGGTTGAAGATTGAGGATTGAGTGTTGAGGATTGAGGATTGAGGATTGAGGATTGAAGATTGAGTAATGAGGATTGAAGATTAAGATTGAGGATTGAGGATTGAGTATTGTGGATTGAGCATTGAGGATTGAAGATTGAGTATTGAGGATGGAAGACTGACGATTGAGGATTGAGGATTGAGGATTGAGGGTTGAGGATTGAGGATTGAGGTTTGAAGATTGAGTATTGAGGATTGAAGATTGAGGATTGAGTATTGAGGATTGAGGATTGAGGATTGAGGATTGAAGATTGAGTATTGAGGATTGAAGATTGAGGATTGAGAATTGAGGATTGAGGGTTGAGGGTTGAAGATTGAGGATTGGGTATTGAGGATTGTAGCATCAGGATTGAAGATTGAGTATTGAGGATTGAATATTGAGGATTGAGGGTTGAGTATTGAGGATTAAGGATTGACGCTTCAGGATTGAGGATTGAGGATGGAGGATTGAAGAGAGAGGACTGTGTGATGAGGATTGAGTATTGAGGATTGATGGTTGAGTGTTGTGTGTTAAATATTGCGGATTGAGGATTGAGGATTGAGGATTGAAGATTGAGGATTGAAGATTGAGTATTGATGATTGATGATTGAGGATTGAGGATTGAGGGTTGAGGATTGAGTATTGAGGATTGAGGATTGAGGATTGAGGATTGAAGATTGAGTATTGAGGATTGAAGATTGAGGATTGAGAATTGAGGATTGAGGGTTGAGGGTTGAAGATTGAGGATTGGGTATTGAGGATTGTAGCATCAGGATTGAAGATTGAGTATTGAGGATTGAATATTGAGGATTGAGGGTTGAGTATTGAGGATTAAGGATTGACGCTTCAGGATTGAGGATTGAGGATGGAGGATTGAAGAGAGAGGACTGTGTGATGAGGATTGAGGATTGAGGATTGAGGATTGAGTATTGAAGATTGAGTATTCATGACTGAGGATTGAGTATTGAGTATTGAGGATTGAGGATTGAGGATTGAAGATTGAGTATTGAGGATTAAAGATACAGGATTGAGCATTGAGGATTGAGGATGGAGGATGATGGCTTAGGGTTGAGGATTGAGGATTGAGTGTTGAGGATTGAGAGTGAGGTCTGATGGTTGAGGGTTGATGTTTGAGGACTGAGGACTGAGGACTGAGGATTGAGGGTTGAGAATTGAGGATTGAGGATTGAGGATTGAAGATTGAGGATTGGGTATTGAGTATTGAGGATTGAGAATGAGGTCTGAGGGTTGAGGGTTGTGGATTGAGGACGAGGTCTGATGGTTGAGTATTGATGTTTGAGGTCTGAGGATTGAGGATTGAGGATTGAGAATTGAGGATTGAGGATTGAGTATTGACGATTGAGGATTGAGGACTGAGTATTGATGATTGAGGATTGAAGGTTGAGTATTGAGGATTGAAGATTGACTATTGAGGATTGAGGATTGAGGATTGAGGATTGAAGATTGAGGATTGGAGATTGAGGATTGACGATTGAGGATTGAGTAATGACGATTAAGGATTGAGGATTGAGGATTGAACATTGTGGATTGAGGATTGAGGATTGAAGATTGAGGATTGGGTATAGAGGATTGAACATTGAGGATTGAGGATTGAGGATCGAGGATTGAAGGTTGAGGATTGAGCATTGAGGATTGAAGATTGAGTATTGAGGATTGAAGATAGATGATTGAGTGTTGAGGTTTGAAGATTGACGATTGAGGATTGAGTGTTGAAGACTGAATATTGATGATTGAAGGTTGAGGATTGAGGATTGAGGGTTGTGGATTGAGGACGAGGACTGAGGGCTGAGTATTTATGTTTGAGGTCTGAGGATTGATGATTGAGGATTGAGAATTGAGGATTGAGGGTTGAGGGTTGAAGATTGAGGATTGGGTATTGAGGATTGTAGCATCAGGATTGAAGATTGAGTATTGAGGATTGAATATTGAGGATTGAGGGTTGAGTATTGAGGATTAAGGATTGATGCTTCCGGATTGAGGATTGAGGATGGAGGATTGAAGATTGAGGATTGGGTATTGAGGATTGAGGAATGAGGATTGAGGATTGAGGATTGAGGATTGAGGATTGAAGATTGAGTATTGAGGATTGAAGATTGAGGATTGAATATTGAGGATTGAGGAGTGAGGATTGAGGATTGAGGACGGAGGGTTGAAGATTGAGTGTTGAGGATTGAAGATTGATTATTGAGGATTGAGGATTGAGGATTGAGGATTGAGGATTGAGAATTGAGAATTGATGATGAGGACTGAGGGTTGAGGACTGAGGTTTGGGGAATGAGGATTGAGGATTGAGGATTGAGGATCGAGGATTGAGGATTGAGGATTGAGGATTGAGTATTGAAGATTGAGTATTCATGACTGAGGATTGAGTATTGAGGATTGAGGATTGAGGATTGAGGATTGAAGATTGAGTATTGAGGATTGAAGATTAAGATTGAGGATTGATGACTGAGGATTGAGGATTGAGGATTGAGGATTGAGGCTTGAGCATTGATGATTGAAAATTGAGGATTGAGGATTGAAGATTGAGTATTGAGGATTGAGGATTGAGGATTGAGGCTTGAGCATTGATGATTGAAAATTGAGGATTGAGGATTGAGGATTGAGTATTGCGGATTGAGGATTGAAGATTGAGGATTCGGTATTGAGGATTGAAGAATGAGGATTGAGGATTGAGGACTGAGGATTGAGGATTGGGGACTGAGTATTGAGGGTTGAGTGATGAGAATTGATGATTGTGTATAGAGATGTGAAGATTGCAGATTGAGTATTGAGTATTGAAAACTGTGAATTGAGGACGTTCTATTGAGGATTGAGGATTGACAACTGATTGTTGAGGACTCAGGGCTGAAGATTGAGGATTCAGGGTTGAGGATTCAGGATTGAGGTTTGAGGACTGAGGATTGAGGATTGAGGATTGAGGATTGAGGATTGAGGATTGAGGATTGAAGTCTGAGGATTGGGTATTGAGGATTGGACGCTGAGGATTGAGGGTTGAGGATTGAGGATTGAGGATTGAGGATTGTGGATTGAAGATTGAATATTAATGATTGAAGATTGAGGATTGAGGATTGAGGGTTGTGGATTGAGGACGAGGACTGGGGGTTGAGTATTGATGTTTGAAGTCTGAGGATTGAGGATTGAGGATTGTGAATTGAGGATTGAGCATTGAGGATTGAAGATTGAGTATTGAGGATGGAAGACTGACGATTGAGGATTGAGGATTGAGGATTGAGGGTTGAGGATTGAGGATTGAGGTTTGAAGATTGAGTATTGAGAATTGAAGATTGAGGATTGAGTATTGAAGATTGAGGATTGAGGATTGTGGATTGAAGATTGAGTATTGAGGATTGAAGATTAAGATTGAGGATTGAGTATTGAGGATTGAGGATTGAGGATTGAGGATTGAAGATTGAGTATTGAGGATTGAAGATTAAGATTGAGGATTGATGACTGAGGATTGAGGATTGAGGATTGAAGATCGAGTATTGAGGATTGAAGATTGAGGTTTGAGGATTGAGGTTTGAGAATTGAGCATTGAGGATAGAGGATTGAAGACTCAGGGTTGGGTACTGAAGATTGAAGAATGAGGATTGAGGATTGGGCATTGGGGATTGAGGATTGAAGATTGATGGTAGAGTATTCAGGACTGAGGATTGAGGATTGAAGGTTGAGTATTCAGGATTCAGTATTGAGGTTTGTGGACTGAGGATTGAGGGTTGAAGATCGAGTATTGAGGATTGAATATTGAGGATTGAGGATTGAGGATTGAGGATCGAGGATGAGGTCTGAGGGCTGAGGATTGAGGTTTGTGGACGGAGGACTGAGGATTGAGGATTGAGGATTGAGGATGAGGGCTGAGGGTTGAGGATTGTGGTCTGAGGACTGAGGACTGAGGATTGAGGATTGAGAATTGAGGATTGAGGATTGAGGATTGATGATTGAGGATTGGGTATTCAGGATTGAAGAATGAGGATTGAGGATTGAGGATTGAGGATTCAGGATTGAATATTGAGTATTGAGGATTGAAGTCTGACGATTGAGGATTGAGGATTGAGGATTGAGGATTGAAGATTGAGGATTGAGTATTGAAGATTGAGGATTGAGGATTGAGGATTGAAGATTGAGTATTGAGGATTGAAGATTAAGATTGAGGATTGAGTATTGAGGATTGAGGATTGAGGATTGAGGATTGAAGATTGAGTATTGAGGATTGAAGATTAAGATTGAGGATTGATGACTGAGGATTGAGGATTGAGGATTGAGGATTGAGGCTTGAGCATTGATGATTGAAAATTGAGGATTGAGGATTGAAGATTGAGTATTGAGGATTGAGGATTGAGGATTGAGGCTTGAGCATTGATGATTGAAAATTGAGGATTGAGGATTGAGGATTGAGTATTGCGGATTGAGGATTGAAGATTGAGGATTCGGTATTGAGGATTGAAGAATGAGGATTGAGGATTGAGGACTGAGGATTGAGGATTGGGGACTGAGTATTGAGGGTTGAGTGATGAGAATTGATGATTGTGTATAGAGATGTGAAGATTGCAGATTGAGTATTGAGTATTGAAAACTGTGAATTGAGGACGTTCTATTGAGGATTGAGGATTGACAACTGATTGTTGAGGACTCAGGGCTGAAGATTGAGGATTCAGGGTTGAGGATTCAGGATTGAGGTTTGAGGACTGAGGATTGAGGATTGAGGATTGAGGATTGAGGATTGAGGATTGAGGATTGAAGTCTGAGGATTGGGTATTGAGGATTGGACGCTGAGGATTGAGGGTTGAGGATTGAGGATTGAGGATTGAGGATTGTGGATTGAAGATTGAATATTAATGATTGAAGATTGAGGATTGAGGATTGAGGGTTGTGGATTGAGGACGAGGACTGAGGGTTGAGTATTGATGTTTGAAGTCTGAGGATTGAGGATTGAGGATTGTGAATTGAGGATTGAGCATTGAGGATTGAAGATTGAGTATTGAGGATGGAAGACTGACGATTGAGGATTGAGGATTGAGGATTGAGGGTTGAGGATTGAGGATTGAGGTTTGAAGATTGAGTATTGAGGAGTGAAGGTTGAGGATTGAGTATTGAGGATTGAGGATTGAGGATTGAGGATTGAAGATTGAGTATTGAGGATTGAAGATTAAGATTGAGGATTGAGTATTGAGGATTGAGGATTGAGGATTGAGGATTGAAGATTGAGTATTGAGGATTGAAGATTAAGATTGAGGATTGATGACTGAGGATTGTGGATTGAGGATTGAAGGTCGAGTATTGAGAATTGAAGATTGAGGTTTGAGGATTGAGGATTGAGGATCGAGGATGTGGCCTGAGGGCTGAGGATTGAGGTTTGAGGACGGAGGACTGAGGATTGAGGATTGAGGATTGAGGATGAGGGCTGAGGGTTGAGGATTGTGGTTTGAGGACTGAGGACTGAGGATTGAGGATTGAGAATTGAGGATTGAGGATTGAGGATTGATGATTGAGGATTGGGTATTCAGGATTGAAGAATGAGGATTGAGGATTGAGGATTGAGGATTCAGGATTGAAGATTGAGTATTGAGGATTGAAGTCTGACGATTGAGGATTGAGGATTGAGGATTGGGGATTGAAGATTGATTATTGAGGTTTGAAAATTGAGGATTGAGGATTGAGGGTTGAGGATTGAGGATTGAGGATTGAAGTTTGTGGATTGGGGACGGAGTGTTGAGGGTTGAGTGATGAGAATTGATGTTTGTGAATAGAGATTTGAAGATTGCAGTTTGAGTATTGAGTATTGAAAACTGTGAATTGAGGATATTCTATTGAGGATTGAGAATTGACAACTTCTTGTTGAGGACTGAGGGCTGAAGATTGCGGATTCAGGATTGAGGATTCAGAATTTAGGTTTGAGGACAGGGGATTGAGGATTGAAGATTGAGTATTGAGGATGGAAGATTGAGGATTTAGGATTGAGGATTGAGGATTGAGTATTGAAGATTGAGGATTGATGACTGAGGATTGAGGATTGAGGGTTGTGGATTGAGGATTGAGGATTGAAGATTGAGTATTGAGGATTCAAGATTGAAGATTAAGCATTGAGGATTGAAGATTGAGTATTGAGGATGGAAGACTGACGATTGAGGATTGAGGATTGAGGATTGAGGGTTGAGGATTGAGGATTGAGGTTTGAAGATTGAGTATTGAGAATTGAAGATTGAGGATTGAGTATTGAAGATTGAGGATTGAGGATTGAGGATTGAAGATTGAGTATTGAGGATTGAAGATTAAGATTGAGGATTGAGTATTGAGGATTGAGGATTGAGGATTGAGGATTGAAGATTGAGTATTGAGGATTGAAGATTAAGATTGAGGATTGATGACTGAGGATTGAGGATTGAGGATTGAAGATCGAGTATTGAGGATTGAAGATTGAGGTTTGAGGATTGAGGTTTGAGAATTGAGCATTGAGGATAGAGGATTGAAGATTCAGGGTTGGGTACTGAAGATTGAAGAATGAGGATTGAGGATTGGGCATTGGGGATTGAGGATTGAAGATTGATGGTAGAGTATTCAGGACTGAGGATTGAGGATTGAAGGTTGAGTATTCAGGATTCAGAATTGAGGTTTGTGGACTGAGGATTGAGGGTTGAAGATCGAGTATTGAGGATTGAATATTGAGGATTGAGGATTGAGGATTGAGGATCGAGGATGAGGTCTGAGGGCTGAGGATTGAGGTTTGTGGACGGAGGACTGAGGATTGAGGATTGAGGATTGAGGATGAGGGCTGAGGGTTGAGGATTGTGGTTTGAGGACTGAGGACTGAGGATTGAGGATTGAGAATTGAGGATTGAGGATTGAGGATTGATGATTGAGGATTGGGTATTCAGGATTGAAGAATGAGGATTGAGGATTGAGGATTGAGGATTCAGGATTGAATATTGAGTATTGAGGATTGAAGTCTGACGATTGAGGATTGAGGATTGAGGATTGAGGATTGAAGATTGAGGATTGAGTATTGAAGATTGAGGATTGAGGATTGAGGATTGAAGATTGAGTATTGAGGATTGAAGATTAAGATTGAGGATTGAGTATTGAGGATTGAGGATTGAGGATTGAGGATTGAAGATTGAGTATTGAGGATTGAAGATTAAGATTGAGGATTGATGACTGAGGATTGAGGATTGAGGATTGAGGATTGAGGCTTGAGCATTGATGATTGAAAATTGAGGATTGAGGATTGAAGATTGAGTATTGAGGATTGAGGATTGAAGATTGAGGATTCTGTATTGAGGATTGAAGAATGATGATTGAGGATTGAGGACTGAGGATTGAGGATTGCAGATAAATTATTGAGGATTGTAGATTGAGGACTGAGTATTGAGGGTTGAAGATTGAGGATTGAGTGTTGAGGATTGAGGATTGAGGATTGAGGATTGAAGATTGAGTAATGAGGATTGAAGATTAAGATTGAGGATTGAGGATTGAGTATTGTGGATTGAGCATTGAGGATTGAAGATTGAGTATTGAGGATGGAAGACTGACGATTGAGGATTGAGGATTGAGGATTGAGGGTTGAGGATTGAGGATTGAGGTTTGAAGATTGAGTATTGAGGATTGAAGATTGAGGATTGAGTATTGAGGATTGAGGATTGAGGATTGAGGATTGAAGATTGAGTATTGAGGATTGAAGATTGAGGATTGAGAATTGAGGATTGAGGGTTGAGGGTTGAAGATTGAGGATTGGGTATTGAGGATTGTAGCATCAGGATTCAAGATTGAGTATTGAGGATTGAATATTGAGGATTGAGGGTTGAGTATTGAGGATTAAGGATTGACGCTTCAGGATTGAGGATTGAGGATGGAGGATTGAAGAGAGAGGACTGTGTGATGAGGATTGAGTATTGAGGATTGATGGTTGAGTGTTGTGTGTTAAATATTGAGGATTGAGGATTGAGGATTGAGGATTGAAGATTGAGGATTGAAGATTGAGTATTGATGATTGATGATTGAGGATTGAGGATTGAGGGCTGAGGATTGAGAATTGAGGATTGAGGATTGAAGATTGAGGATTGGGTATTGAGGATTGAGGAATGAGGATTGGGGATTGAGGATTGAGGATTGAGGATTGAAGATTGAGTATTGAGGATTGAAGATTGAGGATTGAATATTGAGGATTGAGGAGTGAGGATTGAGGATTGAGGATGGAGGGTTGAAGATTGAGTGTTGAGGATTGCAGATTGATTATTGAGGATTGAGGATTGAGGATTGAGGATTGAGGATTGAGAATTGAGAATTGATGATGAGGACTGAGGGTTGAGGGCTGATGTTTGGGGAATGAGGATTGAGGATTGAGGATTGAGGATTGAGGATTGAGGATTGAGGATTGAGGATTGAGGATTGAGGATTGAGTATTGAAGATTGAGTATTCATGACTGAGGATTGAGTATTGAGTATTGAGGATTGAGGATTGACGATTGAAGATTGAGTATTGAGGATTAAAGATACAGGATTGAGCATTGAGGATTGAGGATGGAGGATGATGGCTTAGGGTTGAGGATTGAGGATTGAGTATTGAGGATTGAGAGTGAGGTCTGAGGGTTGAGGGTTGATGTTTGAGGACTGAGGACTGAGGACTGAGGATTGAGGGTTGAGAATTGAGGATTGAGGATTGAGGATTGAAGATTGAGGATTGGGTATTGAGTATTGAGGATTGAGAATGAGGTCTGAGGGTTGAGGGTTGTGGATTGAGGACGAGGTCTGATGGTTGAGTATTGATGTTTGAGGTCTGAGGATTGAGGATTGAGGATTGAGAATTGAGGATTGAGGATTGAGGATTGACGATTGAGGATTGAGGACTGAGGATTGATGATTGAGGATTGAAGATTGAGTATTGAGGATTGAAGATTGACTATTGAGGATTGAGGATTGAGGATTGAGGATTGAAGATTGAGGATTGGAGATTGAGGATTGACGATTGAGGATTGAGTAATGACGATTAAGGATTGAGGATTGAGGATTGAACATTGAGGATTGAGGATTGAGGATTGAAGATTGAGGATTGGGTATAGAGGATTGAACATTGAGGATTGAGGATTGAGGATTGAGGATTGAAGGTTGAGGATTGAGCATTGAGGATTGAAGATTGAGTATTGAGGATTGAAGATTGATGATTGAGTGTTGAGGATTGAAGATTGACGATTGAGGATTGAGTGCTGAAGACTCAATATTGATGATTGAAGATTGAGGATTGAGGATTGAGGGTTGTGGATTGAGGACGAGGACTGAGGGCTGAGTATTTATGTTTGAGGTCTGAGGATTGATGATTGAGGATTGAGAATTGAGGATTGAGGGTTGAGGGTTGAAGATTGAGGATTGGGTATTGAGGATTGTAGCATCAGGATTGAAGATTGAGTATTGAGGATTGAATATTGAGGATTGAGGGTTGAGTATTGAGGATTAAGGATTGATGCTTCCGGATTGAGGATTGAGGATGGAGGATTGAAGATTGAGGATTGGGTATTGAGGATTGAGGAATGAGGATTGAGGATTGAGGATTGAGGATTGAGGATTGAAGATTGAGTATTGAGGATTGAAGATTGAGGATTGAATATTGAGGATTGAGGAGTGAGGATTGAGGATTGAGGACGGAGGGTTGAAGATTGAGTGTTGAGGATTGAAGATTGATTATTGAGGATTGAGGATTGAGAATTGAGGATTGAGGATTGAGAATTGAGAATTGATGATGAGGACTGAGGGTTGAGGACTGAGGTTTGGGGAATGAGGATTGAGGATTGAGGATTGAGGATCGAGGATTGAGGATTGAAGATTGAGGATTGAGTATTGAAGATTGAGTATTCATGACTGAGGATTGAGTATTGAGGATTGAGGATTGAGGATTGAGGATTGAAGATTGAGTATTGAGGATTAAAGATAGAGGATTGAGCATTGAGGATTGAGGATGGAGGATGATGGCTTAGGGTTGAGGATTGAGGATTGAGTATTGAGGATTGAAAATGAGGTCTGAGTGTTGAGGGTTGAGGTTTGAGAACTGAGGACTGAGGACTGAGGATTGAGGGTTGAGAATTGAGGATTGAGGATTGAGGATTGAAGATTGAGGATTGGGTATTGAGGATTGAAGAATGAGGATTGAGGATTGAGGATCGAGGATTGAAGATTGATTATTGAGGATTGAAGATAGAGGATTGAGGATTGAACATTGAAGATTGAGGATTGAGGATTGAGGATTGAAGGTTGAGTATTGAGGATTGAAGGTTGAGGATTGAGGATTGAGGATTGAAGATTGAGGACTGTGTGTTGAGGGTTGAGTGATGAGGATTGATGGTTGTGGATTGAGATTTGAAGATTGAAGAATGGGGATTGAGTACTGAAAATTGTGAGTTCAGGATATTCTATTGAGGATTGAGGATTGACAATTGATTCTTGAGGACTGAGGGCTGAAGAATGAAGATTCAGGGTTGAGGATTCGGGATTGAGGTTTGAGGACTGAGGATTGAGGATTGAAGATCGAGTATTGAGGATTGAAGATCGAGTATTGAGGATTGAAGATTGAGGTTTGAAGAATGAGGATTGAGGATTGAGCATTGGGGATTGAGGATTGAAGATTGATGGTAGAGTATTCAGGACTGAGGATTGAGGATTGAAGGTTGAGTATTCAGCATTCAGAATTGAGGTTTGTGGACTGAGGATTGAGGGTTGAAGATCGAGTATTGAGGATTGAATATTGAGGATTGAGGATTGAGGATTGAGGATCGAGGATGAGGTCTGAGGGCTGAGGATTGAGGTTTGTGGACGGAGGACTGAGGATTGAGGATTGAGGATTGAGGATGAGGGCTGAGGGTTGAGGATTGTGGTTTGAGGACTGAGGACTGAGGATTGAGGATTGAGAATTGAGGATTGAGGATTGAGGATTGAGGATTGATGATTGAGGATTGGGTATTCAGGATTGAAGAATGAGGATTGAGGATTGAGGATTGAGGATTCAGGATTGAATATTGAGTATTGAGGATTGAAGTCTGACGATTGAGGATTGAGGATTGAGGATTGGGGATTGAAGATTGATTATTGAGGTTTGAAAATTGAGGATTGAGGATTGAGGGTTGAGGATTGAGGATTGAGGATTGAAGTTTGAGGATTGGGGACGGAGTGTTGAGGGTTGAGTGATGAGAATTGATGTTTGTGAATAGAGATTTGAAGATTGCAGTTTGAGTATTGAGTATTGAAAACTGTGAATTGAGGATATTCTATTGAGGATTGAGAATTGACAACTGATTGTTGAGGACTGAGGGCTGAAGATTGAGGATTCAGGATTGAGGATTCAGAATTTAGGTTTGAGGACAGGGGATAGAGGATTGAAGATTGAGTATTGAGGATGGAAGATTGAGGATTTAGGATTGAGGATTGAGGATTGAGTATTGAAGATTGAGGATTGATGACTGAGGATTGAGGATTGAGGGTTGTGGATTGAGGATTGAGGATTGAAGATTGAGTATTGAGGATTGAAGATTGAAGATTGAGGATTGAGGGTTGAAGATTGAGGACTGAGTGTTGAGAGTTGAGTGATGAGGATTGGGTATTGAGGATTGAAGATTGAGGAATGAGGATTGAGGATTGAGGATTGAGGGTTGGGGACTGAGTGTTGAGAGTTGAGTGATGAGAATTGATGTTTGTGGGTAGAGATTTGATAATTGCAGATTGAGTATTGAGTATTGAAAGCTGTGAATTGAGGATATTCTATTGAGGATTGGGGATTGACAACTGATTGTTGAGTACTGAGGGCTGAAGATTGAGGATTCAGGATTGAGGATTAGGGATTGAGGTTTGAGGGCTGAGGATTGAGGATTGAGAATTGAGGATTGAGGATTGAGGATTGAGGATTGAGGATTGAAGATTGAGTATTGGGTATTGAGGATTGAACATTGAGTATTGAGGATTAAGGATTGAGGATTGAAGATTGAATATTGATGATTGAAGATTGAGTATTGAGGGTTGAGGGTTGTGGATTGAGGACGAGGACTGAGTGTTGATTATTGATGTTTGAGGTCTGAGGATTGAGGATTGAGGATTGAGAATTGAGGATTGAGGATTGAGGATTAAAGGTAGAGGATTGGGCATAGAGGATTGAAGAATGAGGATTGAGGATTGAGGATTGAGGATTGAGGATTGAGGATTGAGGTTTGAGGATTGAGGATTGAGGATTGAGGATTGAGTATTGAGGATTGAAGTTTGAGGATTGAGGATTGAGGACTGAGGATTGAGGATTGAGGATTGAGGATTGAGTATTGAGTATTGAGAATTGAAGGTTGAGGATTGAGGATTGAGGATTGAGCCTTGAGGATTGAAGATTGAGGATTCAGGATTGAGGCTTGCGGATTGAAGATTGAGAATTGGGGATTGAGGATTGCCGATTGAGAATTCAGTATAGAGGTTTGAGAAATGAGGATTGAGGATTGAAGATTGGGTATTGAGGATTGAAGATTGAGGATTGGGTATTGAGGATTGATCATTGAGTATTGATGATTGAGAATTGAGAATTGAGAATTGAGGATGAGGACTGAGGGTTGAGGATTGAGGTGTGAGGAATGAGGATTGATGGTTGAGGATTGAGGATTGAGGATTGAGGATTGAGTATTGAAGATTGAGGATTGATGACAGAGGATTGAGGACTGATTGTTGAGGACTGAGGGATGAATATTGAGGATTCAGGACTGAGGACTCAAAATTGAGGTTTGAGGACAGAGGATTGAGGATTGAAGGTTGAGTATTGGGCATTGAAGATTGAGGATAGAGGATTGAGGATTGAGGATTGACGATGAGGTCTGAGGGCTGAGGATTCAGGTTTGAGGACTGAGGACTGAGGATTGAGGATTGAGAATTGAGGATTGAGGACTGAGGATTGAAGATTGAGGATTGGGTATTGAGGATTGATTAATGAGGATTGAGGATTGAGGATTGAGGATTGAGGAATGAAGATTGAGTATTGAGGATTGAAGATTGACGATTGAGGTTTGTGGATTGAGGATTGAGGATTGAGGATTGAGGATTGAGGATTGAGTATTGAGGATTGAAGATCCAGGATTGAGGATTGAGGATTGAGGATTGAGGATTGAGTATTGAGGATTGAAGATCCAGGGTTGAGAATTGAGGATTGAGGATTGAGGATTGAAGATTGAGGATTGGGTATTGATGATTTAAGAATGAGGATTGAGGATTGAGGATTGAGGATAGAGGATTGAGGATTGAAGACTGAGTATTGAGGATTGAAGTTTGAGGATTGAGGATTGAGTATTCAAGATTGAGGATTTGGCACTGAGGGTTGAAGATTGAGGATTGACTATTGAGGATTGAGGATTGAGGATTGAGGATTGAGGATTGAAGATTGAGGATTGGGTCTTGAGGATTGAAGAATGAGGATTGAGGATTGAGGATTGAGGATTGAGGATTGAAGATTGAGTATTGAGGATGGAAGATTGACGATTGAGGATTGAGGGTTGAGGATTGAGGGTTGAGGATTGAGGATTGAGGAATGAAGATTGAGTATTGAGGATTGAAGATTGAGGGTTGAGGATTGAGGAATGAGGATTGAGGATTGAAGATTGAGTATTGAGGATGGAAGATTGACGATTGAGGATTGAGGATTGAAGATTGAACATTGAGGATTGAGGGTTGTCGATTGAGGACGAGGACTGAGGGTTGAGTATTGATGTTTGAAGACTGAGGAATGAGGGTTGAGGATTGAGAATTGAGGATTGAGGATTGAGAATTGAAGGTTGAGGATTCGGTATTGAGGATTGAAGAATGAGGATTGAGGATTGAGGACTGAGGATTGAGGATTGCATATTGAGTATTGAGGATTGTAGATTGAGGATTGAGGATTGAGGATTGATGTTTGAGGATTGAGGATTGAGGATTGAAGATTGAGGATTGAGGATTGAGGACTGAGGATTGAGGATTGCAGATTGAGTATTGAGGATTGTAGATTGAGGACTGAGGATTGAGGATTGAAGGTTGAGGATTGAGTGTTGAGGATTGAGGATCGAGGATTGAGGATTGAAGATTGAGTATTGAGGATTGAAGATTAAGATTGAGGATTGAGGATTGAGGATTGAGGATTGAGGATTGAGGATTGAGCATTCAGGATTGAAAATTGAGGATTGAGGATTGAAGATTGAGTATTGAGGATTTAGGATTGAAGATTGAGGATTCGGTATTGAGGATTGAAGATTGAGGATTGAGGATAGAGGACTGAGGATTGAGGATTGCAGATTGAGTATTGAGGATTGTAGATTGAGGACTGAGGATTGAGGATTGAAGGTTGAGGATTGAGTGTTGAGGATTGAGGATTGAGTGTTGAGGATTGAGGATTGAGGATTGAGGATTGAAGATTGAGTATTGAGGATTGAAGATTAAGATTGAGGATTGAGGATTGAGGATTGAGGATTGAGTGTTGAGAATTGATGTTTGAGGATTGAGATTTGATTATTGAATATTGCGGATTGAGTATTGAACCATGAGAATTCAGGATATTCTATTGAGTATTGAGAACTGAGGATTGATGGTTGAGTATTGAGGATTGATGGTTGAGGGTTGTGCGTTGAATATTGAGGATTGAGGATTGAGGATTGAGGATTGAGGATTGAGGATTGAAGATTGAGTATTGATGATTGAAGATTGAGGATGGAGGATTGAGTGTTGAGGTTTGAGGACGAGGACTGACGGTTGAGGTTTGAGGTTTGAGGATTGAGGATTGAGGATTGAGGACTGAGGATTGAGGATTGCGGATTGACCATTGAGGATTGAAGATCGAGGACTGGTGATTGAGGATTCAAGATTGAGTATTAAGGATTGAGGATTGGGGATTGAGGATCCAGGATTGGAGATTGATTATTGAGGATTGAAGATTGAGGATTGAGGATTGAGTATTGAGGATTGAGAATTGAGAATTTAGAATTGAGGATGAGGACTGAGGGTTGAGGATTGAGGTTTGAGGAACGAGGATTGAGGATTGAGGATTGAGGAGTGAGGATTCACGATTGAGAATTGAAGATTGAGGATTGATGACAGAGGATTGAGGATTGAGGATTGAAGATTGAGTATTGAGGATTGAAGGTTGAGGTTTGAGGATTGAGGACTGAGAATTGAGCATTGAGGATTGAGGATTGACGATTGAGGATTGGGTATTGAGGATTGAAGAATGAGGATTGAGGATTGAGCAGTGGGGATTGAGGATTGAAGATTGATGGTAGAGTATACAGGACTGAGCATTGAGGATTGAAGATTGAGTATTCAGGATTCAGAATTGAGGTTTGAGGACTGAGGATTGAGGATTGAAGATTGAGTATTGAGGATTGAAGATTGAGGGTTGAGGATTGAGGATTGAGGTTTGAGGATGAGGTCTGAGGGCTGAGGATTGAGGTTTGAGGATGGAGGACTGAGGATTGAGGGTTGAGGATTGAGGATGAGGGCTGAGGGTTGAGGATTGTGGTTTCAGGACTGAGGACTGAGAATTGAGGATTGAGAATTGAGGATTGAGGACTGAGGATTGAAGAGTGAGGATAGGGTATTCAGGATTGAAGAATGAGGATTGAGGATTGAGGATTGAGGATTCAAGGTTGAAGATTGAGTATTGAGGATTGAAGTCTGACGATTGAGGATTCAGGATAGAGGATTGAGGATTGAGGATTGAAGATTGACTATTGAGGTCTGAAAATTGAGGATTGAGGATTGAGGGTTGAGTATTGAGGATTGAGGAATGAAGATTGAGAATTGGGGACGGAGTGTTGAGGGTTGAGTGATGAGAATTGATGTTTGTGAATAGAGATTTGAAGATTGCAGATTGAGTATTGAGTACTGAAATCTGTGAATCGATGATATTCTATTGAGGATTGAGGATTGAGGGTTGATGATTGAGGATGAGGGCTGAGGGTTGAGGATTCAGGTTTGAGGACTGAGGACTGAGGAATGAGGATTGAGAATTGAGGATTGAGGATTGAGGATTGAAGATTGAGGATTGGGTATTGAGGATTGAAGAATGAGTATTGAGGATTGAGGATTGAGGATTCAGGATTGAAGATTGAGTATTGAGGATTGAGGACTGACGATTGAGGATTGAGAATTGAGGATTGAGGATTGAGGATTGAAGATTGATTATTGAGGATTGAAAATTGAGGATTGAGGATTGAGTGTTGAGGATTGAGGATTGAGGATTGAAGATTGAGGATTGGGGACTGAGTGTTGAGTGTTGAGTGATGAGAATTGATGACTGTGGATAGAGATTTGAAGATTGCAGATTGAGTATTGAGTATTGAAAACTGTGAATTGATGATATCCTATTGAGGATTGAGGATTGATGACTGATTGTTGAGGACTGAGGGCTGAAGACTGAGGACTCAGGATTGAGGATTCAGGATTGAGGTTTGAGGACTGAGGATTGATGATTGAGGATTGTGGATTGAGGATTGAGAATTGAATATTGAGGGTTGAGGATTGAGTGTTGTGGATTGAGGACGAGGACTGAGGGTTGAGTATTGATGTTTGAGGTCTGAGGATTGAAGATTGAGGATTGAGGATTGAGGAATGAGGATTGAGGATTGAAGATTGGGTATTGAGGATGGAAGATTGACGATTGAGGATTGAGGATTGAGGATTGAAGATTGAGGATTGAGTGTTGAGGATTGAGGATTGAGGATTGAGGATTGAAGATTGAGTATTGAGGATTGAAGATTAAGATTGAGGATTGAGTATTGAGGATTGACGATTGAAGATTGATGATTGTGGACTGAGTATTGAGGGTTGAGTGATGAGACTTGATGTTTGTGTATAGAGATCTGAAGATTGCAGATTGAGTATTGAGTATTGAAAACTGTGAATTGAGGACGTTCTATTGAGGATTGAGGATTGACAACTGATTGTTGAGGACTCAGGGCTGAAGATTGAGGATTCAGGATTGAGGATTCAGGATTGAGGTTTGAGGTCTGAGCATTGAGGATTGAGGATTGAGGATTGAGGATTGAGGATTGAGGACTGAAGACTGAGGATTGGGTATTGAGCATTGGACTTTGAGGATTGAGGGTTGAGGATTGAGGATTGGGGATTGTGGATTGAAGATTGAATATTAATGATTGAAGATTGAGGATTGAGGTTTGAGGGTTGTGGATTGAGGACGAGGACTGAGGGTTGAGTATTGATGTTTGAAGTCTGAGGATTGAGGATTGAGGATTGAGAATTGAGGATTGAGGATTGAGGATTGAAGATTGAGGATTCGGTATTGAGTATTGAAGAATGAGGATTGAGGTTTGAGGACTGAGGATTGAGGATTGCAGATTGAGTATTGAGGATTGTAGATTGAGGATAGAGGATTGAGGATTGAAGATTGAGGATTGAGGATTGAGGATTGAGGATTGAGGATTGTGGATTGAGTATTGAGGATTGAAGATTAAGATTGAGGATTGAGGATTGAGGATTGAGGATTGAAGATTGAGGATTGGGGACTGCGTATTGAGGGTTGAGTGATGAGAATTGATGTTTATGGATAGAGATCTGAAGTTTGCAGATTGAGTATTGCGTATTGAAAGCTGTGAATTGAGGACATTCTATTGAGGATTGAGGATTGACAACTGATTGCGTAGGACTCAGGGCTGAAGATTGAGGATTCATGATTGAAAGATTCAGGATTGAGGTTTGAGGACTGAGGATTGAGGAGCGAGGATTGAGGATTGAGGATTGTGGATTGAAGACTGAGGATTGGGTATTGAGTATTGAAGATTGAGGATTGAGGATTGAGGATTGAGGATTGAGGATTGAGTATTGAGCATTGAGGATTGAAAATTGAGGATTGAGGATTGAAGATTGAGTATTGAGGATTGAGGATTGAAGATTGAGGATTCGGTATTGAGGATTGAAGATTGAGGATTGAGGATTGAGGACTGAGGATTGAGGATTGCAGATTGAGTATTGAGGATTGAATATTAAGATTGAGGGTTGAGGATTGAGGATTGAGGATTGAAGATTGAGGATTGGGGACTGAGTATTGAAGGTTGAGTGATGAGAATTGGTGTTTGTGGATAGAGATCTGAAGTTGGCAGATTGAGTATTGAGTATTGAAAGCTGTGAATTGAGGACATTCTATTGAGGATTGAGCATTGACAACTGATTGCGTAGGACTCAGGGCTGAAGATTGAGGATTCATGATTGAAAGATTCAGGATTGAGGTCTGAGGACTGAGGATTGAGGAGTGTGGATTGAGGATTGAGGATTGTGGATTGAAGACTGAGGATTGGGTATTGAGTGTTGAAGATTGAGGATTGAGGATTGAGGATTGAGCATTGAGGATTGAAAATTGAGGATTGAGGATTGAAGATTGAGTATTGAGGATTGAGGATTGAAGATTGAGGATTCGGTATTGAGGATTGAAGATTGAGGATTGAGGATTGAGGACTGAGGATTGAGGATTGCAGATTGAGTATTGAGGATTGTAGATTGAGGACTGAGGATTGAGGATTGAAGATTGAGGATTGAGTGCTGAGGATTGAGGATTGAGGATTGAGGATTGAAGATTGAGTATTGAGGATTGAAGATTAAGATTGATGATTGAGGATTGAGGATTGAGGAATGAGCATTGAGGATTGAAGATTGAGTATTGAGGATTGAGGGTTGAGGATTGAGGATTGAAGATTGAGTATTGAGGATTGAAGATTAAGATTGAGGGTTGAGGGTTGAGGATTGAGGATTGAAGATTGAGGATTGGGGACTGAGCATTGAGGGTTGACTGATGAGAATTGATGTTTGTGGAAAGAGATCTGAAGGTTGCAGGTTGAGTATTGAGTATTGAAAACTGTGAATTGAGGACATTCTATTGAGGATTGAGGATTGACAACTGATTGTGTAGGACTAAGGGCTGAAGATTGAGTCATCATGATTGAGGATTCAGGATTGAGATTTGAGGACTGAGGATTGAGGATTGAGAATTCAGAATTGAGGATTGAGGATTGAGGGTTGGGGATTGAGGATGAGGGCTGAGGGTTGACGATTGTGGTTTGAGGACTGAGGACTGAGAATTGAGGATTGAGAATTGAGGATTGAGGACTGAGGATTGAAGATTGAGGATTGTGTATTCAGGATTGAAGAATGAGGATTGAGGATTGAGGATTGAGGATTCAGGATTGAAGATTGAGTATTGAGGATTGAAGTCTGACGATTGAGTGTTGAGGATTGAGGATTGAGGATTGATGATTGAGGATTGTGGATTGAGGATTGAGAATTGAAGATTGAGGGTTGAGGATTGAGGGTTGTGGATTGAGGACGAGGACTGAGGGTTGAGTATTGATGTTTGAGGTCTGAGGATTGAGGATTGAGGATTGAGAATTGAGGATTTAGGATTGAGGATTGAAGATTGAGGATTGGGTATTGATGATTTAAGAATGAGGATTGAGTATTGAGGATTGAGGATTGAGGATTGAGGATTGAAGATTGAGTATTGAGGATTGAAGTTTGAGGATTGAGGATTGAGTATTCAAGATTGAGGATTTGGCACTGAGGGTTGAAGATTGAGGATTGACTATTGAGGATTGAGGATTGAGGATTGAGGATTGAGGATTGAAGATTGAGGATTGGGTATTGAGGATTGAAGAATGAGGATTGAGGATTGAGGATTGAGGATTGAGGATTGAAGATTGAGTATTGAGGATTGAAGATTGAGGGTTGAGGATTGAGGAATGAGGATTGAGGTTTGAAGATTGAGTATTGAGGATGGAAGATTGACGATTGAGGATTGAGGATTGAAGATTGAAGATTGAGGATTGAGGGTTGTGGATTGAGGACGAGGACTGAGGTTTGAGTATTGATGTTTGAAGTCTGAGGAATGAGGATTGAGGATTGAGAATTGAGGATTCAGGATTGAGGATTGATAACAGATTGTTGAGGACTGAGGGCTGAAGACTGAGGACCCAGGATTGAGGATTCAGGATTGAGGTTTGAGGACTTAGGATTGATGATTGAGGATTGTGGATTGAGGATTGAGGATTGAAGATTGAGGGTTGAGGATTGAGGGTTGTGGATTGAGGACGAGGACTGAGGGTTGAGTATTGTTGTTTGAGGTCTGAGGATTGAGGATTGAGGATTGAGAATTGAGGATTGAGGATTGAGGATTGAAGATTGAGGATTGGGTATTGATGATTTAAGAATGAGGATTGAGGATTGAGGATTGAGGATTGAGGATTGATGATTGAAGATTGAGTGTTGAGGATTGAAGTTTGACGATTGAGGATTGAGTATTCAAGATTGAGGATTTGGCACTGAGGGTTGAAGATTGAGGATTGACTATTGAGGATTGAGGATTGAGGATTGAGGATTGAGGATTGAAGATTGAGGATTGGGTATTGAGGATTGAAGAATGAGGATTGAGGATTGAGGATTGAGGATTGAGGATCGAAGATTGAGTATTGAGGATGGAAGATTGACGATTGAGGATTGACGATTGAGGATTGAGGGTTGAGGATTGAGGATTGAGGAATGAAGATTGAGTATTGAGGATTGAAGGTTGAGGGTTGAGGATGAGGAATGAGGATTGAGGATTGAAGATTGAGTATTGAGGATTGAAGTTTGAGGATTGAGGATTGAGTATTCAAGATTGAGGATTTGGCACTGAGGGTTGAAGATTGAGGATTGACTATTGAGGATTGAGGATTGAGGATTGAGGATTGAGGATTGAAGATTGAGGATTGGGTATTGAGGATTGAAGAATGAGGATTGAGGATTGAGGATTGAGGATTGAGGATTGAAGATTGAGTATTGAGGATGGAAGATTGACGATTGAGGATTGAGGATTGAAGATTGAAGATTGAGGATTGAGGGTTGTGGATTGAGGACGAGGACTGAGGGTTGAGTATTGATGTTTGAAGTCTGAGGAATGAGGATTGAGGATTGAGAATTGAGGATTCAGGATTGAGGATTGAAGATTGAGGATTCGGTATTGAGGATTGAAGAATGAGGATTGAGGATTGAGGACTGAGGATTGAGGATTGCAGATTGAGTATTGAGGATTGTAGATTGAGGATTGAGGATTGAGGATTGAAGATTGAGGATTGAGGATTGAGGATTGAAGATTGAGGATTCGGTATTGAGGATTGAAGATTGAGGATTGAGGATTGAGGACTGAGGATTGAGGATTGCAGATTGAGTATTGAGGATTGTAGATTGAGGACTGAGGATTGAGGATTGAAGGTTGAGGATTGAGTGTTGAGGATTGAGGATCGAGGATTGAGGATTGAAGATTGAGTATTGAGGTTTGAAGATTAAGAATGAGGATTGAGGATTGAGGATTGAGGATTGAGGATTGAGGATTGAGCATTGAGGGTTGAAAATTGAGGATTGAGGATTGAAGATTGAGTATTGAGGATTGAGGATTGAAGATTGAGGATTCGGTATTGAGGATTGAAGATTGAGGATTGAGGATTGGGGATTGAAAATTGAGGATTGAGGATTGAAAATTGAGTATTGAGGATTGAGGATTGAAGATTGAGGATTCGGTATTGAGGATTGAAGATTGAGGATTGAGGATTGAGGACTGAGGATTGAGGATTGCAGATTGAGTATTGAGGATTGTAGATTGAGGACTGAGGATTGAGGATTGAGGGTTGTGGATTGAGGACGAGGACTGAGGGTTGAGTATTGATGTTTGAAGTCTGAGGATTGAGGATTGAGGATTGTGAATTGAGGATTGAGCATTGAGGATTGAAGATTGAGTATTGAGGATGGAAGACTGACGATTGAGGATTGAGGATTGAGGATTGAGGGTTGAGGATTGAGGATTGAGGTTTGAAGATTGAGTATTGAGGAGTGAAGGTTGAGGATTGAGTATTGAGGATTGAGGATTGAGGATTGAGGATTGAAGATTGAGTATTGAGGATTGAAGATTAAGATTGAGGATTGAGTATTGAGGATTGAGGATTGAGGATTGAGGATTGAAGATTGAGTATTGAGGATTGAAGATTAAGATTGAGGATTGATGACTGAGGATTGTGGATTGAGGATTGAAGGTCGAGTATTGAGAATTGAAGATTGAGGTTTGAGGATTGAGGATTGAGGATCGAGGATGTGGCCTGAGGGCTGAGGATTGAGGTTTGAGGACGGAGGACTGAGGATTGAGGATTGAGGATTGAGGATGAGGGCTGAGGGTTGAGGATTGTGGTTTGAGGACTGAGGACTGAGGATTGAGGATTGAGAATTGAGGATTGAGGATTGAGGATTGATGATTGAGGATTGGGTATTCAGGATTGAAGAATGAGGATTGAGGATTGAGGATTGAGGATTCAGGATTGAAGATTGAGTATTGAGGATTGAAGTCTGACGATTGAGGATTGAGGATTGAGGATTGGGGATTGAAGATTGATTATTGAGGTTTGAAAATTGAGGATTGAGGATTGAGGGTTGAGGATTGAGGATTGAGGATTGAAGTTTGTGGATTGGGGACGGAGTGTTGAGGGTTGAGTGATGAGAATTGATGTTTGTGAATAGAGATTTGAAGATTGCAGTTTGAGTATTGAGTATTGAAAACTGTGAATTGAGGATATTCTATTGAGGATTGAGAATTGACAACTTCTTGTTGAGGACTGAGGGCTGAAGATTGCGGATTCAGGATTGAGGATTCAGAATTTAGGTTTGAGGACAGGGGATTGAGGATTGAAGATTGAGTATTGAGGATGGAAGATTGAGGATTTAGGATTGAGGATTGAGGATTGAGTATTGAAGATTGAGGATTGATGACTGAGGATTGAGGATTGAGGGTTGTGGATTGAGGATTGAGGATTGAAGATTGAGTATTGAGGATTCAAGATTGAAGATTAAGCATTGAGGATTGAAGATTGAGTATTGAGGATGGAAGACTGACGATTGAGGATTGAGGATTGAGGATTGAGGGTTGAGGATTGAGGATTGAGGTTTGAAGATTGAGTATTGAGAATTGAAGATTGAGGATTGAGTATTGAAGATTGAGGATTGAGGATTGAGGATTGAAGATTGAGTATTGAGGATTGAAGATTAAGATTGAGGATTGAGTATTGAGGATTGAGGATTGAGGATTGAGGATTGAAGATTGAGTATTGAGGATTGAAGATTAAGATTGAGGATTGATGACTGAGGATTGAGGATTGAGGATTGAAGATCGAGTATTGAGGATTGAAGATTGAGGTTTGAGGATTGAGGTTTGAGAATTGAGCATTGAGGATAGAGGATTGAAGATTCAGGGTTGGGTACTGAAGATTGAAGAATGAGGATTGAGGATTGGGCATTGGGGATTGAGGATTGAAGATTGATGGTAGAGTATTCAGGACTGAGGATTGAGGATTGAAGGTTGAGTATTCAGGATTCAGAATTGAGGTTTGTGGACTGAGGATTGAGGGTTGAAGATCGAGTATTGAGGATTGAATATTGAGGATTGAGGATTGAGGATTGAGGATCGAGGATGAGGTCTGAGGGCTGAGGATTGAGGTTTGTGGACGGAGGACTGAGGATTGAGGATTGAGGATTGAGGATGAGGGCTGAGGGTTGAGGATTGTGGTTTGAGGACTGAGGACTGAGGATTGAGGATTGAGAATTGAGGATTGAGGATTGAGGATTGATGATTGAGGATTGGGTATTCAGGATTGAAGAATGAGGATTGAGGATTGAGGATTGAGGATTCAGGATTGAATATTGAGTATTGAGGATTGAAGTCTGACGATTGAGGATTGAGGATTGAGGATTGAGGATTGAAGATTGAGGATTGAGTATTGAAGATTGAGGATTGAGGATTGAGGATTGAAGATTGAGTATTGAGGATTGAAGATTAAGATTGAGGATTGAGTATTGAGGATTGAGGATTGAGGATTGAGGATTGAAGATTGAGTATTGAGGATTGAAGATTAAGATTGAGGATTGATGACTGAGGATTGAGGATTGAGGATTGAGGATTGAGGCTTGAGCATTGATGATTGAAAATTGAGGATTGAGGATTGAAGATTGAGTATTGAGGATTGAGGATTGAAGATTGAGGATTCTGTATTGAGGATTGAAGAATGATGATTGAGGATTGAGGACTGAGGATTGAGGATTGCAGATAAATTATTGAGGATTGTAGATTGAGGACTGAGTATTGAGGGTTGAAGATTGAGGATTGAGTGTTGAGGATTGAGGATTGAGGATTGAGGATTGAAGATTGAGTAATGAGGATTGAAGATTAAGATTGAGGATTGAGGATTGAGTATTGTGGATTGAGCATTGAGGATTGAAGATTGAGTATTGAGGATGGAAGACTGACGATTGAGGATTGAGGATTGAGGATTGAGGGTTGAGGATTGAGGATTGAGGTTTGAAGATTGAGTATTGAGGATTGAAGATTGAGGATTGAGTATTGAGGATTGAGGATTGAGGATTGAGGATTGAAGATTGAGTATTGAGGATTGAAGATTGAGGATTGAGAATTGAGGATTGAGGGTTGAGGGTTGAAGATTGAGGATTGGGTATTGAGGATTGTAGCATCAGGATTCAAGATTGAGTATTGAGGATTGAATATTGAGGATTGAGGGTTGAGTATTGAGGATTAAGGATTGACGCTTCAGGATTGAGGATTGAGGATGGAGGATTGAAGAGAGAGGACTGTGTGATGAGGATTGAGTATTGAGGATTGATGGTTGAGTGTTGTGTGTTAAATATTGAGGATTGAGGATTGAGGATTGAGGATTGAAGATTGAGGATTGAAGATTGAGTATTGATGATTGATGATTGAGGATTGAGGATTGAGGGCTGAGGATTGAGAATTGAGGATTGAGGATTGAAGATTGAGGATTGGGTATTGAGGATTGAGGAATGAGGATTGGGGATTGAGGATTGAGGATTGAGGATTGAAGATTGAGTATTGAGGATTGAAGATTGAGGATTGAATATTGAGGATTGAGGAGTGAGGATTGAGGATTGAGGATGGAGGGTTGAAGATTGAGTGTTGAGGATTGCAGATTGATTATTGAGGATTGAGGATTGAGGATTGAGGATTGAGGATTGAGAATTGAGAATTGATGATGAGGACTGAGGGTTGAGGGCTGATGTTTGGGGAATGAGGATTGAGGATTGAGGATTGAGGATTGAGGATTGAGGATTGAGGATTGAGGATTGAGGATTGAGGATTGAGTATTGAAGATTGAGTATTCATGACTGAGGATTGAGTATTGAGTATTGAGGATTGAGGATTGACGATTGAAGATTGAGTATTGAGGATTAAAGATACAGGATTGAGCATTGAGGATTGAGGATGGAGGATGATGGCTTAGGGTTGAGGATTGAGGATTGAGTATTGAGGATTGAGAGTGAGGTCTGAGGGTTGAGGGTTGATGTTTGAGGACTGAGGACTGAGGACTGAGGATTGAGGGTTGAGAATTGAGGATTGAGGATTGAGGATTGAAGATTGAGGATTGGGTATTGAGTATTGAGGATTGAGAATGAGGTCTGAGGGTTGAGGGTTGTGGATTGAGGACGAGGTCTGATGGTTGAGTATTGATGTTTGAGGTCTGAGGATTGAGGATTGAGGATTGAGAATTGAGGATTGAGGATTGAGGATTGACGATTGAGGATTGAGGACTGAGGATTGATGATTGAGGATTGAAGATTGAGTATTGAGGATTGAAGATTGACTATTGAGGATTGAGGATTGAGGATTGAGGATTGAAGATTGAGGATTGGAGATTGAGGATTGACGATTGAGGATTGAGTAATGACGATTAAGGATTGAGGATTGAGGATTGAACATTGAGGATTGAGGATTGAGGATTGAAGATTGAGGATTGGGTATAGAGGATTGAACATTGAGGATTGAGGATTGAGGATTGAGGATTGAAGGTTGAGGATTGAGCATTGAGGATTGAAGATTGAGTATTGAGGATTGAAGATTGATGATTGAGTGTTGAGGATTGAAGATTGACGATTGAGGATTGAGTGCTGAAGACTCAATATTGATGATTGAAGATTGAGGATTGAGGATTGAGGGTTGTGGATTGAGGACGAGGACTGAGGGCTGAGTATTTATGTTTGAGGTCTGAGGATTGATGATTGAGGATTGAGAATTGAGGATTGAGGGTTGAGGGTTGAAGATTGAGGATTGGGTATTGAGGATTGTAGCATCAGGATTGAAGATTGAGTATTGAGGATTGAATATTGAGGATTGAGGGTTGAGTATTGAGGATTAAGGATTGATGCTTCCGGATTGAGGATTGAGGATGGAGGATTGAAGATTGAGGATTGGGTATTGAGGATTGAGGAATGAGGATTGAGGATTGAGGATTGAGGATTGAGGATTGAAGATTGAGTATTGAGGATTGAAGATTGAGGATTGAATATTGAGGATTGAGGAGTGAGGATTGAGGATTGAGGACGGAGGGTTGAAGATTGAGTGTTGAGGATTGAAGATTGATTATTGAGGATTGAGGATTGAGAATTGAGGATTGAGGATTGAGAATTGAGAATTGATGATGAGGACTGAGGGTTGAGGACTGAGGTTTGGGGAATGAGGATTGAGGATTGAGGATTGAGGATCGAGGATTGAGGATTGAAGATTGAGGATTGAGTATTGAAGATTGAGTATTCATGACTGAGGATTGAGTATTGAGGATTGAGGATTGAGGATTGAGGATTGAAGATTGAGTATTGAGGATTAAAGATAGAGGATTGAGCATTGAGGATTGAGGATGGAGGATGATGGCTTAGGGTTGAGGATTGAGGATTGAGTATTGAGGATTGAAAATGAGGTCTGAGTGTTGAGGGTTGAGGTTTGAGAACTGAGGACTGAGGACTGAGGATTGAGGGTTGAGAATTGAGGATTGAGGATTGAGGATTGAAGATTGAGGATTGGGTATTGAGGATTGAAGAATGAGGATTGAGGATTGAGGATCGAGGATTGAAGATTGATTATTGAGGATTGAAGATAGAGGATTGAGGATTGAACATTGAAGATTGAGGATTGAGGATTGAGGATTGAAGGTTGAGTATTGAGGATTGAAGGTTGAGGATTGAGGATTGAGGATTGAAGATTGAGGACTGTGTGTTGAGGGTTGAGTGATGAGGATTGATGGTTGTGGATTGAGATTTGAAGATTGAAGAATGGGGATTGAGTACTGAAAATTGTGAGTTCAGGATATTCTATTGAGGATTGAGGATTGACAATTGATTCTTGAGGACTGAGGGCTGAAGAATGAAGATTCAGGGTTGAGGATTCGGGATTGAGGTTTGAGGACTGAGGATTGAGGATTGAAGATCGAGTATTGAGGATTGAAGATCGAGTATTGAGGATTGAAGATTGAGGTTTGAAGAATGAGGATTGAGGATTGAGCATTGGGGATTGAGGATTGAAGATTGATGGTAGAGTATTCAGGACTGAGGATTGAGGATTGAAGGTTGAGTATTCAGCATTCAGAATTGAGGTTTGTGGACTGAGGATTGAGGGTTGAAGATCGAGTATTGAGGATTGAATATTGAGGATTGAGGATTGAGGATTGAGGATCGAGGATGAGGTCTGAGGGCTGAGGATTGAGGTTTGTGGACGGAGGACTGAGGATTGAGGATTGAGGATTGAGGATGAGGGCTGAGGGTTGAGGATTGTGGTTTGAGGACTGAGGACTGAGGATTGAGGATTGAGAATTGAGGATTGAGGATTGAGGATTGAGGATTGATGATTGAGGATTGGGTATTCAGGATTGAAGAATGAGGATTGAGGATTGAGGATTGAGGATTCAGGATTGAATATTGAGTATTGAGGATTGAAGTCTGACGATTGAGGATTGAGGATTGAGGATTGGGGATTGAAGATTGATTATTGAGGTTTGAAAATTGAGGATTGAGGATTGAGGGTTGAGGATTGAGGATTGAGGATTGAAGTTTGAGGATTGGGGACGGAGTGTTGAGGGTTGAGTGATGAGAATTGATGTTTGTGAATAGAGATTTGAAGATTGCAGTTTGAGTATTGAGTATTGAAAACTGTGAATTGAGGATATTCTATTGAGGATTGAGAATTGACAACTGATTGTTGAGGACTGAGGGCTGAAGATTGAGGATTCAGGATTGAGGATTCAGAATTTAGGTTTGAGGACAGGGGATAGAGGATTGAAGATTGAGTATTGAGGATGGAAGATTGAGGATTTAGGATTGAGGATTGAGGATTGAGTATTGAAGATTGAGGATTGATGACTGAGGATTGAGGATTGAGGGTTGTGGATTGAGGATTGAGGATTGAAGATTGAGTATTGAGGATTGAAGATTGAAGATTGAGGATTGAGGGTTGAAGATTGAGGACTGAGTGTTGAGAGTTGAGTGATGAGGATTGGGTATTGAGGATTGAAGATTGAGGAATGAGGATTGAGGATTGAGGATTGAGGGTTGGGGACTGAGTGTTGAGAGTTGAGTGATGAGAATTGATGTTTGTGGGTAGAGATTTGATAATTGCAGATTGAGTATTGAGTATTGAAAGCTGTGAATTGAGGATATTCTATTGAGGATTGGGGATTGACAACTGATTGTTGAGTACTGAGGGCTGAAGATTGAGGATTCAGGATTGAGGATTAGGGATTGAGGTTTGAGGGCTGAGGATTGAGGATTGAGAATTGAGGATTGAGGATTGAGGATTGAGGATTGAGGATTGAAGATTGAGTATTGGGTATTGAGGATTGAACATTGAGTATTGAGGATTAAGGATTGAGGATTGAAGATTGAATATTGATGATTGAAGATTGAGTATTGAGGGTTGAGGGTTGTGGATTGAGGACGAGGACTGAGTGTTGATTATTGATGTTTGAGGTCTGAGGATTGAGGATTGAGGATTGAGAATTGAGGATTGAGGATTGAGGATTAAAGGTAGAGGATTGGGCATAGAGGATTGAAGAATGAGGATTGAGGATTGAGGATTGAGGATTGAGGATTGAGGATTGAGGTTTGAGGATTGAGGATTGAGGATTGAGGATTGAGTATTGAGGATTGAAGTTTGAGGATTGAGGATTGAGGACTGAGGATTGAGGATTGAGGATTGAGGATTGAGTATTGAGTATTGAGAATTGAAGGTTGAGGATTGAGGATTGAGGATTGAGCCTTGAGGATTGAAGATTGAGGATTCAGGATTGAGGCTTGCGGATTGAAGATTGAGAATTGGGGATTGAGGATTGCCGATTGAGAATTCAGTATAGAGGTTTGAGAAATGAGGATTGAGGATTGAAGATTGGGTATTGAGGATTGAAGATTGAGGATTGGGTATTGAGGATTGATCATTGAGTATTGATGATTGAGAATTGAGAATTGAGAATTGAGGATGAGGACTGAGGGTTGAGGATTGAGGTGTGAGGAATGAGGATTGATGGTTGAGGATTGAGGATTGAGGATTGAGGATTGAGTATTGAAGATTGAGGATTGATGACAGAGGATTGAGGACTGATTGTTGAGGACTGAGGGATGAATATTGAGGATTCAGGACTGAGGACTCAAAATTGAGGTTTGAGGACAGAGGATTGAGGATTGAAGGTTGAGTATTGGGCATTGAAGATTGAGGATAGAGGATTGAGGATTGAGGATTGACGATGAGGTCTGAGGGCTGAGGATTCAGGTTTGAGGACTGAGGACTGAGGATTGAGGATTGAGAATTGAGGATTGAGGACTGAGGATTGAAGATTGAGGATTGGGTATTGAGGATTGATTAATGAGGATTGAGGATTGAGGATTGAGGATTGAGGAATGAAGATTGAGTATTGAGGATTGAAGATTGACGATTGAGGTTTGTGGATTGAGGATTGAGGATTGAGGATTGAGGATTGAGGATTGAGTATTGAGGATTGAAGATCCAGGATTGAGGATTGAGGATTGAGGATTGAGGATTGAGTATTGAGGATTGAAGATCCAGGGTTGAGAATTGAGGATTGAGGATTGAGGATTGAAGATTGAGGATTGGGTATTGATGATTTAAGAATGAGGATTGAGGATTGAGGATTGAGGATAGAGGATTGAGGATTGAAGACTGAGTATTGAGGATTGAAGTTTGAGGATTGAGGATTGAGTATTCAAGATTGAGGATTTGGCACTGAGGGTTGAAGATTGAGGATTGACTATTGAGGATTGAGGATTGAGGATTGAGGATTGAGGATTGAAGATTGAGGATTGGGTCTTGAGGATTGAAGAATGAGGATTGAGGATTGAGGATTGAGGATTGAGGATTGAAGATTGAGTATTGAGGATGGAAGATTGACGATTGAGGATTGAGGGTTGAGGATTGAGGGTTGAGGATTGAGGATTGAGGAATGAAGATTGAGTATTGAGGATTGAAGATTGAGGGTTGAGGATTGAGGAATGAGGATTGAGGATTGAAGATTGAGTATTGAGGATGGAAGATTGACGATTGAGGATTGAGGATTGAAGATTGAACATTGAGGATTGAGGGTTGTCGATTGAGGACGAGGACTGAGGGTTGAGTATTGATGTTTGAAGACTGAGGAATGAGGGTTGAGGATTGAGAATTGAGGATTGAGGATTGAGAATTGAAGGTTGAGGATTCGGTATTGAGGATTGAAGAATGAGGATTGAGGATTGAGGACTGAGGATTGAGGATTGCATATTGAGTATTGAGGATTGTAGATTGAGGATTGAGGATTGAGGATTGATGTTTGAGGATTGAGGATTGAGGATTGAAGATTGAGGATTGAGGATTGAGGACTGAGGATTGAGGATTGCAGATTGAGTATTGAGGATTGTAGATTGAGGACTGAGGATTGAGGATTGAAGGTTGAGGATTGAGTGTTGAGGATTGAGGATCGAGGATTGAGGATTGAAGATTGAGTATTGAGGATTGAAGATTAAGATTGAGGATTGAGGATTGAGGATTGAGGATTGAGGATTGAGGATTGAGCATTCAGGATTGAAAATTGAGGATTGAGGATTGAAGATTGAGTATTGAGGATTTAGGATTGAAGATTGAGGATTCGGTATTGAGGATTGAAGATTGAGGATTGAGGATAGAGGACTGAGGATTGAGGATTGCAGATTGAGTATTGAGGATTGTAGATTGAGGACTGAGGATTGAGGATTGAAGGTTGAGGATTGAGTGTTGAGGATTGAGGATTGAGTGTTGAGGATTGAGGATTGAGGATTGAGGATTGAAGATTGAGTATTGAGGATTGAAGATTAAGATTGAGGATTGAGGATTGAGGATTGAGGATTGAGTGTTGAGAATTGATGTTTGAGGATTGAGATTTGATTATTGAATATTGCGGATTGAGTATTGAACCATGAGAATTCAGGATATTCTATTGAGTATTGAGAACTGAGGATTGATGGTTGAGTATTGAGGATTGATGGTTGAGGGTTGTGCGTTGAATATTGAGGATTGAGGATTGAGGATTGAGGATTGAGGATTGAGGATTGAAGATTGAGTATTGATGATTGAAGATTGAGGATGGAGGATTGAGTGTTGAGGTTTGAGGACGAGGACTGACGGTTGAGGTTTGAGGTTTGAGGATTGAGGATTGAGGATTGAGGACTGAGGATTGAGGATTGCGGATTGACCATTGAGGATTGAAGATCGAGGACTGGTGATTGAGGATTCAAGATTGAGTATTAAGGATTGAGGATTGGGGATTGAGGATCCAGGATTGGAGATTGATTATTGAGGATTGAAGATTGAGGATTGAGGATTGAGTATTGAGGATTGAGAATTGAGAATTTAGAATTGAGGATGAGGACTGAGGGTTGAGGATTGAGGTTTGAGGAACGAGGATTGAGGATTGAGGATTGAGGAGTGAGGATTCACGATTGAGAATTGAAGATTGAGGATTGATGACAGAGGATTGAGGATTGAGGATTGAAGATTGAGTATTGAGGATTGAAGGTTGAGGTTTGAGGATTGAGGACTGAGAATTGAGCATTGAGGATTGAGGATTGACGATTGAGGATTGGGTATTGAGGATTGAAGAATGAGGATTGAGGATTGAGCAGTGGGGATTGAGGATTGAAGATTGATGGTAGAGTATACAGGACTGAGCATTGAGGATTGAAGATTGAGTATTCAGGATTCAGAATTGAGGTTTGAGGACTGAGGATTGAGGATTGAAGATTGAGTATTGAGGATTGAAGATTGAGGGTTGAGGATTGAGGATTGAGGTTTGAGGATGAGGTCTGAGGGCTGAGGATTGAGGTTTGAGGATGGAGGACTGAGGATTGAGGGTTGAGGATTGAGGATGAGGGCTGAGGGTTGAGGATTGTGGTTTCAGGACTGAGGACTGAGAATTGAGGATTGAGAATTGAGGATTGAGGACTGAGGATTGAAGAGTGAGGATAGGGTATTCAGGATTGAAGAATGAGGATTGAGGATTGAGGATTGAGGATTCAAGGTTGAAGATTGAGTATTGAGGATTGAAGTCTGACGATTGAGGATTCAGGATAGAGGATTGAGGATTGAGGATTGAAGATTGACTATTGAGGTCTGAAAATTGAGGATTGAGGATTGAGGGTTGAGTATTGAGGATTGAGGAATGAAGATTGAGAATTGGGGACGGAGTGTTGAGGGTTGAGTGATGAGAATTGATGTTTGTGAATAGAGATTTGAAGATTGCAGATTGAGTATTGAGTACTGAAATCTGTGAATCGATGATATTCTATTGAGGATTGAGGATTGAGGGTTGATGATTGAGGATGAGGGCTGAGGGTTGAGGATTCAGGTTTGAGGACTGAGGACTGAGGAATGAGGATTGAGAATTGAGGATTGAGGATTGAGGATTGAAGATTGAGGATTGGGTATTGAGGATTGAAGAATGAGTATTGAGGATTGAGGATTGAGGATTCAGGATTGAAGATTGAGTATTGAGGATTGAGGACTGACGATTGAGGATTGAGAATTGAGGATTGAGGATTGAGGATTGAAGATTGATTATTGAGGATTGAAAATTGAGGATTGAGGATTGAGTGTTGAGGATTGAGGATTGAGGATTGAAGATTGAGGATTGGGGACTGAGTGTTGAGTGTTGAGTGATGAGAATTGATGACTGTGGATAGAGATTTGAAGATTGCAGATTGAGTATTGAGTATTGAAAACTGTGAATTGATGATATCCTATTGAGGATTGAGGATTGATGACTGATTGTTGAGGACTGAGGGCTGAAGACTGAGGACTCAGGATTGAGGATTCAGGATTGAGGTTTGAGGACTGAGGATTGATGATTGAGGATTGTGGATTGAGGATTGAGAATTGAATATTGAGGGTTGAGGATTGAGTGTTGTGGATTGAGGACGAGGACTGAGGGTTGAGTATTGATGTTTGAGGTCTGAGGATTGAAGATTGAGGATTGAGGATTGAGGAATGAGGATTGAGGATTGAAGATTGGGTATTGAGGATGGAAGATTGACGATTGAGGATTGAGGATTGAGGATTGAAGATTGAGGATTGAGTGTTGAGGATTGAGGATTGAGGATTGAGGATTGAAGATTGAGTATTGAGGATTGAAGATTAAGATTGAGGATTGAGTATTGAGGATTGACGATTGAAGATTGATGATTGTGGACTGAGTATTGAGGGTTGAGTGATGAGACTTGATGTTTGTGTATAGAGATCTGAAGATTGCAGATTGAGTATTGAGTATTGAAAACTGTGAATTGAGGACGTTCTATTGAGGATTGAGGATTGACAACTGATTGTTGAGGACTCAGGGCTGAAGATTGAGGATTCAGGATTGAGGATTCAGGATTGAGGTTTGAGGTCTGAGCATTGAGGATTGAGGATTGAGGATTGAGGATTGAGGATTGAGGACTGAAGACTGAGGATTGGGTATTGAGCATTGGACTTTGAGGATTGAGGGTTGAGGATTGAGGATTGGGGATTGTGGATTGAAGATTGAATATTAATGATTGAAGATTGAGGATTGAGGTTTGAGGGTTGTGGATTGAGGACGAGGACTGAGGGTTGAGTATTGATGTTTGAAGTCTGAGGATTGAGGATTGAGGATTGAGAATTGAGGATTGAGGATTGAGGATTGAAGATTGAGGATTCGGTATTGAGTATTGAAGAATGAGGATTGAGGTTTGAGGACTGAGGATTGAGGATTGCAGATTGAGTATTGAGGATTGTAGATTGAGGATAGAGGATTGAGGATTGAAGATTGAGGATTGAGGATTGAGGATTGAGGATTGAGGATTGTGGATTGAGTATTGAGGATTGAAGATTAAGATTGAGGATTGAGGATTGAGGATTGAGGATTGAAGATTGAGGATTGGGGACTGCGTATTGAGGGTTGAGTGATGAGAATTGATGTTTATGGATAGAGATCTGAAGTTTGCAGATTGAGTATTGCGTATTGAAAGCTGTGAATTGAGGACATTCTATTGAGGATTGAGGATTGACAACTGATTGCGTAGGACTCAGGGCTGAAGATTGAGGATTCATGATTGAAAGATTCAGGATTGAGGTTTGAGGACTGAGGATTGAGGAGCGAGGATTGAGGATTGAGGATTGTGGATTGAAGACTGAGGATTGGGTATTGAGTATTGAAGATTGAGGATTGAGGATTGAGGATTGAGGATTGAGGATTGAGTATTGAGCATTGAGGATTGAAAATTGAGGATTGAGGATTGAAGATTGAGTATTGAGGATTGAGGATTGAAGATTGAGGATTCGGTATTGAGGATTGAAGATTGAGGATTGAGGATTGAGGACTGAGGATTGAGGATTGCAGATTGAGTATTGAGGATTGAATATTAAGATTGAGGGTTGAGGATTGAGGATTGAGGATTGAAGATTGAGGATTGGGGACTGAGTATTGAAGGTTGAGTGATGAGAATTGGTGTTTGTGGATAGAGATCTGAAGTTGGCAGATTGAGTATTGAGTATTGAAAGCTGTGAATTGAGGACATTCTATTGAGGATTGAGCATTGACAACTGATTGCGTAGGACTCAGGGCTGAAGATTGAGGATTCATGATTGAAAGATTCAGGATTGAGGTCTGAGGACTGAGGATTGAGGAGTGTGGATTGAGGATTGAGGATTGTGGATTGAAGACTGAGGATTGGGTATTGAGTGTTGAAGATTGAGGATTGAGGATTGAGGATTGAGCATTGAGGATTGAAAATTGAGGATTGAGGATTGAAGATTGAGTATTGAGGATTGAGGATTGAAGATTGAGGATTCGGTATTGAGGATTGAAGATTGAGGATTGAGGATTGAGGACTGAGGATTGAGGATTGCAGATTGAGTATTGAGGATTGTAGATTGAGGACTGAGGATTGAGGATTGAAGATTGAGGATTGAGTGCTGAGGATTGAGGATTGAGGATTGAGGATTGAAGATTGAGTATTGAGGATTGAAGATTAAGATTGATGATTGAGGATTGAGGATTGAGGAATGAGCATTGAGGATTGAAGATTGAGTATTGAGGATTGAGGGTTGAGGATTGAGGATTGAAGATTGAGTATTGAGGATTGAAGATTAAGATTGAGGGTTGAGGGTTGAGGATTGAGGATTGAAGATTGAGGATTGGGGACTGAGCATTGAGGGTTGACTGATGAGAATTGATGTTTGTGGAAAGAGATCTGAAGGTTGCAGGTTGAGTATTGAGTATTGAAAACTGTGAATTGAGGACATTCTATTGAGGATTGAGGATTGACAACTGATTGTGTAGGACTAAGGGCTGAAGATTGAGTCATCATGATTGAGGATTCAGGATTGAGATTTGAGGACTGAGGATTGAGGATTGAGAATTCAGAATTGAGGATTGAGGATTGAGGGTTGGGGATTGAGGATGAGGGCTGAGGGTTGACGATTGTGGTTTGAGGACTGAGGACTGAGAATTGAGGATTGAGAATTGAGGATTGAGGACTGAGGATTGAAGATTGAGGATTGTGTATTCAGGATTGAAGAATGAGGATTGAGGATTGAGGATTGAGGATTCAGGATTGAAGATTGAGTATTGAGGATTGAAGTCTGACGATTGAGTGTTGAGGATTGAGGATTGAGGATTGATGATTGAGGATTGTGGATTGAGGATTGAGAATTGAAGATTGAGGGTTGAGGATTGAGGGTTGTGGATTGAGGACGAGGACTGAGGGTTGAGTATTGATGTTTGAGGTCTGAGGATTGAGGATTGAGGATTGAGAATTGAGGATTTAGGATTGAGGATTGAAGATTGAGGATTGGGTATTGATGATTTAAGAATGAGGATTGAGTATTGAGGATTGAGGATTGAGGATTGAGGATTGAAGATTGAGTATTGAGGATTGAAGTTTGAGGATTGAGGATTGAGTATTCAAGATTGAGGATTTGGCACTGAGGGTTGAAGATTGAGGATTGACTATTGAGGATTGAGGATTGAGGATTGAGGATTGAGGATTGAAGATTGAGGATTGGGTATTGAGGATTGAAGAATGAGGATTGAGGATTGAGGATTGAGGATTGAGGATTGAAGATTGAGTATTGAGGATTGAAGATTGAGGGTTGAGGATTGAGGAATGAGGATTGAGGTTTGAAGATTGAGTATTGAGGATGGAAGATTGACGATTGAGGATTGAGGATTGAAGATTGAAGATTGAGGATTGAGGGTTGTGGATTGAGGACGAGGACTGAGGTTTGAGTATTGATGTTTGAAGTCTGAGGAATGAGGATTGAGGATTGAGAATTGAGGATTCAGGATTGAGGATTGATAACAGATTGTTGAGGACTGAGGGCTGAAGACTGAGGACCCAGGATTGAGGATTCAGGATTGAGGTTTGAGGACTTAGGATTGATGATTGAGGATTGTGGATTGAGGATTGAGGATTGAAGATTGAGGGTTGAGGATTGAGGGTTGTGGATTGAGGACGAGGACTGAGGGTTGAGTATTGTTGTTTGAGGTCTGAGGATTGAGGATTGAGGATTGAGAATTGAGGATTGAGGATTGAGGATTGAAGATTGAGGATTGGGTATTGATGATTTAAGAATGAGGATTGAGGATTGAGGATTGAGGATTGAGGATTGATGATTGAAGATTGAGTGTTGAGGATTGAAGTTTGACGATTGAGGATTGAGTATTCAAGATTGAGGATTTGGCACTGAGGGTTGAAGATTGAGGATTGACTATTGAGGATTGAGGATTGAGGATTGAGGATTGAGGATTGAAGATTGAGGATTGGGTATTGAGGATTGAAGAATGAGGATTGAGGATTGAGGATTGAGGATTGAGGATCGAAGATTGAGTATTGAGGATGGAAGATTGACGATTGAGGATTGACGATTGAGGATTGAGGGTTGAGGATTGAGGATTGAGGAATGAAGATTGAGTATTGAGGATTGAAGGTTGAGGGTTGAGGATGAGGAATGAGGATTGAGGATTGAAGATTGAGTATTGAGGATTGAAGTTTGAGGATTGAGGATTGAGTATTCAAGATTGAGGATTTGGCACTGAGGGTTGAAGATTGAGGATTGACTATTGAGGATTGAGGATTGAGGATTGAGGATTGAGGATTGAAGATTGAGGATTGGGTATTGAGGATTGAAGAATGAGGATTGAGGATTGAGGATTGAGGATTGAGGATTGAAGATTGAGTATTGAGGATGGAAGATTGACGATTGAGGATTGAGGATTGAAGATTGAAGATTGAGGATTGAGGGTTGTGGATTGAGGACGAGGACTGAGGGTTGAGTATTGATGTTTGAAGTCTGAGGAATGAGGATTGAGGATTGAGAATTGAGGATTCAGGATTGAGGATTGAAGATTGAGGATTCGGTATTGAGGATTGAAGAATGAGGATTGAGGATTGAGGACTGAGGATTGAGGATTGCAGATTGAGTATTGAGGATTGTAGATTGAGGATTGAGGATTGAGGATTGAAGATTGAGGATTGAGGATTGAGGATTGAAGATTGAGGATTCGGTATTGAGGATTGAAGATTGAGGATTGAGGATTGAGGACTGAGGATTGAGGATTGCAGATTGAGTATTGAGGATTGTAGATTGAGGACTGAGGATTGAGGATTGAAGGTTGAGGATTGAGTGTTGAGGATTGAGGATCGAGGATTGAGGATTGAAGATTGAGTATTGAGGTTTGAAGATTAAGAATGAGGATTGAGGATTGAGGATTGAGGATTGAGGATTGAGGATTGAGCATTGAGGGTTGAAAATTGAGGATTGAGGATTGAAGATTGAGTATTGAGGATTGAGGATTGAAGATTGAGGATTCGGTATTGAGGATTGAAGATTGAGGATTGAGGATTGGGGATTGAAAATTGAGGATTGAGGATTGAAAATTGAGTATTGAGGATTGAGGATTGAAGATTGAGGATTCGGTATTGAGGATTGAAGATTGAGGATTGAGGATTGAGGACTGAGGATTGAGGATTGCAGATTGAGTATTGAGGATTGTAGATTGAGGACTGAGGATTGAGGATTGAGGGTTGTGGATTGAGGACGAGGACTGAGGGTTGAGTATTGATGTTTGAAGTCTGAGGATTGAGGATTGAGGATTGTGAATTGAGGATTGAGCATTGAGGATTGAAGATTGAGTATTGAGGATGGAAGACTGACGATTGAGGATTGAGGATTGAGGATTGAGGGTTGAGGATTGAGGATTGAGGTTTGAAGATTGAGTATTGAGGAGTGAAGGTTGAGGATTGAGTATTGAGGATTGAGGATTGAGGATTGAGGATTGAAGATTGAGTATTGAGGATTGAAGATTAAGATTGAGGATTGAGTATTGAGGATTGAGGATTGAGGATTGAGGATTGAAGATTGAGTATTGAGGATTGAAGATTAAGATTGAGGATTGATGACTGAGGATTGTGGATTGAGGATTGAAGGTCGAGTATTGAGAATTGAAGATTGAGGTTTGAGGATTGAGGATTGAGGATCGAGGATGTGGCCTGAGGGCTGAGGATTGAGGTTTGAGGACGGAGGACTGAGGATTGAGGATTGAGGATTGAGGATGAGGGCTGAGGGTTGAGGATTGTGGTTTGAGGACTGAGGACTGAGGATTGAGGATTGAGAATTGAGGATTGAGGATTGAGGATTGATGATTGAGGATTGGGTATTCAGGATTGAAGAATGAGGATTGAGGATTGAGGATTGAGGATTCAGGATTGAAGATTGAGTATTGAGGATTGAAGTCTGACGATTGAGGATTGAGGATTGAGGATTGGGGATTGAAGATTGATTATTGAGGTTTGAAAATTGAGGATTGAGGATTGAGGGTTGAGGATTGAGGATTGAGGATTGAAGTTTGTGGATTGGGGACGGAGTGTTGAGGGTTGAGTGATGAGAATTGATGTTTGTGAATAGAGATTTGAAGATTGCAGTTTGAGTATTGAGTATTGAAAACTGTGAATTGAGGATATTCTATTGAGGATTGAGAATTGACAACTTCTTGTTGAGGACTGAGGGCTGAAGATTGCGGATTCAGGATTGAGGATTCAGAATTTAGGTTTGAGGACAGGGGATTGAGGATTGAAGATTGAGTATTGAGGATGGAAGATTGAGGATTTAGGATTGAGGATTGAGGATTGAGTATTGAAGATTGAGGATTGATGACTGAGGATTGAGGATTGAGGGTTGTGGATTGAGGATTGAGGATTGAAGATTGAGTATTGAGGATTCAAGATTGAAGATTAAGCATTGAGGATTGAAGATTGAGTATTGAGGATGGAAGACTGACGATTGAGGATTGAGGATTGAGGATTGAGGGTTGAGGATTGAGGATTGAGGTTTGAAGATTGAGTATTGAGAATTGAAGATTGAGGATTGAGTATTGAAGATTGAGGATTGAGGATTGAGGATTGAAGATTGAGTATTGAGGATTGAAGATTAAGATTGAGGATTGAGTATTGAGGATTGAGGATTGAGGATTGAGGATTGAAGATTGAGTATTGAGGATTGAAGATTAAGATTGAGGATTGATGACTGAGGATTGAGGATTGAGGATTGAAGATCGAGTATTGAGGATTGAAGATTGAGGTTTGAGGATTGAGGTTTGAGAATTGAGCATTGAGGATAGAGGATTGAAGATTCAGGGTTGGGTACTGAAGATTGAAGAATGAGGATTGAGGATTGGGCATTGGGGATTGAGGATTGAAGATTGATGGTAGAGTATTCAGGACTGAGGATTGAGGATTGAAGGTTGAGTATTCAGGATTCAGAATTGAGGTTTGTGGACTGAGGATTGAGGGTTGAAGATCGAGTATTGAGGATTGAATATTGAGGATTGAGGATTGAGGATTGAGGATCGAGGATGAGGTCTGAGGGCTGAGGATTGAGGTTTGTGGACGGAGGACTGAGGATTGAGGATTGAGGATTGAGGATGAGGGCTGAGGGTTGAGGATTGTGGTTTGAGGACTGAGGACTGAGGATTGAGGATTGAGAATTGAGGATTGAGGATTGAGGATTGATGATTGAGGATTGGGTATTCAGGATTGAAGAATGAGGATTGAGGATTGAGGATTGAGGATTCAGGATTGAATATTGAGTATTGAGGATTGAAGTCTGACGATTGAGGATTGAGGATTGAGGATTGAGGATTGAAGATTGAGGATTGAGTATTGAAGATTGAGGATTGAGGATTGAGGATTGAAGATTGAGTATTGAGGATTGAAGATTAAGATTGAGGATTGAGTATTGAGGATTGAGGATTGAGGATTGAGGATTGAAGATTGAGTATTGAGGATTGAAGATTAAGATTGAGGATTGATGACTGAGGATTGAGGATTGAGGATTGAGGATTGAGGCTTGAGCATTGATGATTGAAAATTGAGGATTGAGGATTGAAGATTGAGTATTGAGGATTGAGGATTGAAGATTGAGGATTCTGTATTGAGGATTGAAGAATGATGATTGAGGATTGAGGACTGAGGATTGAGGATTGCAGATAAATTATTGAGGATTGTAGATTGAGGACTGAGTATTGAGGGTTGAAGATTGAGGATTGAGTGTTGAGGATTGAGGATTGAGGATTGAGGATTGAAGATTGAGTAATGAGGATTGAAGATTAAGATTGAGGATTGAGGATTGAGTATTGTGGATTGAGCATTGAGGATTGAAGATTGAGTATTGAGGATGGAAGACTGACGATTGAGGATTGAGGATTGAGGATTGAGGGTTGAGGATTGAGGATTGAGGTTTGAAGATTGAGTATTGAGGATTGAAGATTGAGGATTGAGTATTGAGGATTGAGGATTGAGGATTGAGGATTGAAGATTGAGTATTGAGGATTGAAGATTGAGGATTGAGAATTGAGGATTGAGGGTTGAGGGTTGAAGATTGAGGATTGGGTATTGAGGATTGTAGCATCAGGATTCAAGATTGAGTATTGAGGATTGAATATTGAGGATTGAGGGTTGAGTATTGAGGATTAAGGATTGACGCTTCAGGATTGAGGATTGAGGATGGAGGATTGAAGAGAGAGGACTGTGTGATGAGGATTGAGTATTGAGGATTGATGGTTGAGTGTTGTGTGTTAAATATTGAGGATTGAGGATTGAGGATTGAGGATTGAAGATTGAGGATTGAAGATTGAGTATTGATGATTGATGATTGAGGATTGAGGATTGAGGGCTGAGGATTGAGAATTGAGGATTGAGGATTGAAGATTGAGGATTGGGTATTGAGGATTGAGGAATGAGGATTGGGGATTGAGGATTGAGGATTGAGGATTGAAGATTGAGTATTGAGGATTGAAGATTGAGGATTGAATATTGAGGATTGAGGAGTGAGGATTGAGGATTGAGGATGGAGGGTTGAAGATTGAGTGTTGAGGATTGCAGATTGATTATTGAGGATTGAGGATTGAGGATTGAGGATTGAGGATTGAGAATTGAGAATTGATGATGAGGACTGAGGGTTGAGGGCTGATGTTTGGGGAATGAGGATTGAGGATTGAGGATTGAGGATTGAGGATTGAGGATTGAGGATTGAGGATTGAGGATTGAGGATTGAGTATTGAAGATTGAGTATTCATGACTGAGGATTGAGTATTGAGTATTGAGGATTGAGGATTGACGATTGAAGATTGAGTATTGAGGATTAAAGATACAGGATTGAGCATTGAGGATTGAGGATGGAGGATGATGGCTTAGGGTTGAGGATTGAGGATTGAGTATTGAGGATTGAGAGTGAGGTCTGAGGGTTGAGGGTTGATGTTTGAGGACTGAGGACTGAGGACTGAGGATTGAGGGTTGAGAATTGAGGATTGAGGATTGAGGATTGAAGATTGAGGATTGGGTATTGAGTATTGAGGATTGAGAATGAGGTCTGAGGGTTGAGGGTTGTGGATTGAGGACGAGGTCTGATGGTTGAGTATTGATGTTTGAGGTCTGAGGATTGAGGATTGAGGATTGAGAATTGAGGATTGAGGATTGAGGATTGACGATTGAGGATTGAGGACTGAGGATTGATGATTGAGGATTGAAGATTGAGTATTGAGGATTGAAGATTGACTATTGAGGATTGAGGATTGAGGATTGAGGATTGAAGATTGAGGATTGGAGATTGAGGATTGACGATTGAGGATTGAGTAATGACGATTAAGGATTGAGGATTGAGGATTGAACATTGAGGATTGAGGATTGAGGATTGAAGATTGAGGATTGGGTATAGAGGATTGAACATTGAGGATTGAGGATTGAGGATTGAGGATTGAAGGTTGAGGATTGAGCATTGAGGATTGAAGATTGAGTATTGAGGATTGAAGATTGATGATTGAGTGTTGAGGATTGAAGATTGACGATTGAGGATTGAGTGCTGAAGACTCAATATTGATGATTGAAGATTGAGGATTGAGGATTGAGGGTTGTGGATTGAGGACGAGGACTGAGGGCTGAGTATTTATGTTTGAGGTCTGAGGATTGATGATTGAGGATTGAGAATTGAGGATTGAGGGTTGAGGGTTGAAGATTGAGGATTGGGTATTGAGGATTGTAGCATCAGGATTGAAGATTGAGTATTGAGGATTGAATATTGAGGATTGAGGGTTGAGTATTGAGGATTAAGGATTGATGCTTCCGGATTGAGGATTGAGGATGGAGGATTGAAGATTGAGGATTGGGTATTGAGGATTGAGGAATGAGGATTGAGGATTGAGGATTGAGGATTGAGGATTGAAGATTGAGTATTGAGGATTGAAGATTGAGGATTGAATATTGAGGATTGAGGAGTGAGGATTGAGGATTGAGGACGGAGGGTTGAAGATTGAGTGTTGAGGATTGAAGATTGATTATTGAGGATTGAGGATTGAGAATTGAGGATTGAGGATTGAGAATTGAGAATTGATGATGAGGACTGAGGGTTGAGGACTGAGGTTTGGGGAATGAGGATTGAGGATTGAGGATTGAGGATCGAGGATTGAGGATTGAAGATTGAGGATTGAGTATTGAAGATTGAGTATTCATGACTGAGGATTGAGTATTGAGGATTGAGGATTGAGGATTGAGGATTGAAGATTGAGTATTGAGGATTAAAGATAGAGGATTGAGCATTGAGGATTGAGGATGGAGGATGATGGCTTAGGGTTGAGGATTGAGGATTGAGTATTGAGGATTGAAAATGAGGTCTGAGTGTTGAGGGTTGAGGTTTGAGAACTGAGGACTGAGGACTGAGGATTGAGGGTTGAGAATTGAGGATTGAGGATTGAGGATTGAAGATTGAGGATTGGGTATTGAGGATTGAAGAATGAGGATTGAGGATTGAGGATCGAGGATTGAAGATTGATTATTGAGGATTGAAGATAGAGGATTGAGGATTGAACATTGAAGATTGAGGATTGAGGATTGAGGATTGAAGGTTGAGTATTGAGGATTGAAGGTTGAGGATTGAGGATTGAGGATTGAAGATTGAGGACTGTGTGTTGAGGGTTGAGTGATGAGGATTGATGGTTGTGGATTGAGATTTGAAGATTGAAGAATGGGGATTGAGTACTGAAAATTGTGAGTTCAGGATATTCTATTGAGGATTGAGGATTGACAATTGATTCTTGAGGACTGAGGGCTGAAGAATGAAGATTCAGGGTTGAGGATTCGGGATTGAGGTTTGAGGACTGAGGATTGAGGATTGAAGATCGAGTATTGAGGATTGAAGATCGAGTATTGAGGATTGAAGATTGAGGTTTGAAGAATGAGGATTGAGGATTGAGCATTGGGGATTGAGGATTGAAGATTGATGGTAGAGTATTCAGGACTGAGGATTGAGGATTGAAGGTTGAGTATTCAGCATTCAGAATTGAGGTTTGTGGACTGAGGATTGAGGGTTGAAGATCGAGTATTGAGGATTGAATATTGAGGATTGAGGATTGAGGATTGAGGATCGAGGATGAGGTCTGAGGGCTGAGGATTGAGGTTTGTGGACGGAGGACTGAGGATTGAGGATTGAGGATTGAGGATGAGGGCTGAGGGTTGAGGATTGTGGTTTGAGGACTGAGGACTGAGGATTGAGGATTGAGAATTGAGGATTGAGGATTGAGGATTGAGGATTGATGATTGAGGATTGGGTATTCAGGATTGAAGAATGAGGATTGAGGATTGAGGATTGAGGATTCAGGATTGAATATTGAGTATTGAGGATTGAAGTCTGACGATTGAGGATTGAGGATTGAGGATTGGGGATTGAAGATTGATTATTGAGGTTTGAAAATTGAGGATTGAGGATTGAGGGTTGAGGATTGAGGATTGAGGATTGAAGTTTGAGGATTGGGGACGGAGTGTTGAGGGTTGAGTGATGAGAATTGATGTTTGTGAATAGAGATTTGAAGATTGCAGTTTGAGTATTGAGTATTGAAAACTGTGAATTGAGGATATTCTATTGAGGATTGAGAATTGACAACTGATTGTTGAGGACTGAGGGCTGAAGATTGAGGATTCAGGATTGAGGATTCAGAATTTAGGTTTGAGGACAGGGGATAGAGGATTGAAGATTGAGTATTGAGGATGGAAGATTGAGGATTTAGGATTGAGGATTGAGGATTGAGTATTGAAGATTGAGGATTGATGACTGAGGATTGAGGATTGAGGGTTGTGGATTGAGGATTGAGGATTGAAGATTGAGTATTGAGGATTGAAGATTGAAGATTGAGGATTGAGGGTTGAAGATTGAGGACTGAGTGTTGAGAGTTGAGTGATGAGGATTGGGTATTGAGGATTGAAGATTGAGGAATGAGGATTGAGGATTGAGGATTGAGGGTTGGGGACTGAGTGTTGAGAGTTGAGTGATGAGAATTGATGTTTGTGGGTAGAGATTTGATAATTGCAGATTGAGTATTGAGTATTGAAAGCTGTGAATTGAGGATATTCTATTGAGGATTGGGGATTGACAACTGATTGTTGAGTACTGAGGGCTGAAGATTGAGGATTCAGGATTGAGGATTAGGGATTGAGGTTTGAGGGCTGAGGATTGAGGATTGAGAATTGAGGATTGAGGATTGAGGATTGAGGATTGAGGATTGAAGATTGAGTATTGGGTATTGAGGATTGAACATTGAGTATTGAGGATTAAGGATTGAGGATTGAAGATTGAATATTGATGATTGAAGATTGAGTATTGAGGGTTGAGGGTTGTGGATTGAGGACGAGGACTGAGTGTTGATTATTGATGTTTGAGGTCTGAGGATTGAGGATTGAGGATTGAGAATTGAGGATTGAGGATTGAGGATTAAAGGTAGAGGATTGGGCATAGAGGATTGAAGAATGAGGATTGAGGATTGAGGATTGAGGATTGAGGATTGAGGATTGAGGTTTGAGGATTGAGGATTGAGGATTGAGGATTGAGTATTGAGGATTGAAGTTTGAGGATTGAGGATTGAGGACTGAGGATTGAGGATTGAGGATTGAGGATTGAGTATTGAGTATTGAGAATTGAAGGTTGAGGATTGAGGATTGAGGATTGAGCCTTGAGGATTGAAGATTGAGGATTCAGGATTGAGGCTTGCGGATTGAAGATTGAGAATTGGGGATTGAGGATTGCCGATTGAGAATTCAGTATAGAGGTTTGAGAAATGAGGATTGAGGATTGAAGATTGGGTATTGAGGATTGAAGATTGAGGATTGGGTATTGAGGATTGATCATTGAGTATTGATGATTGAGAATTGAGAATTGAGAATTGAGGATGAGGACTGAGGGTTGAGGATTGAGGTGTGAGGAATGAGGATTGATGGTTGAGGATTGAGGATTGAGGATTGAGGATTGAGTATTGAAGATTGAGGATTGATGACAGAGGATTGAGGACTGATTGTTGAGGACTGAGGGATGAATATTGAGGATTCAGGACTGAGGACTCAAAATTGAGGTTTGAGGACAGAGGATTGAGGATTGAAGGTTGAGTATTGGGCATTGAAGATTGAGGATAGAGGATTGAGGATTGAGGATTGACGATGAGGTCTGAGGGCTGAGGATTCAGGTTTGAGGACTGAGGACTGAGGATTGAGGATTGAGAATTGAGGATTGAGGACTGAGGATTGAAGATTGAGGATTGGGTATTGAGGATTGATTAATGAGGATTGAGGATTGAGGATTGAGGATTGAGGAATGAAGATTGAGTATTGAGGATTGAAGATTGACGATTGAGGTTTGTGGATTGAGGATTGAGGATTGAGGATTGAGGATTGAGGATTGAGTATTGAGGATTGAAGATCCAGGATTGAGGATTGAGGATTGAGGATTGAGGATTGAGTATTGAGGATTGAAGATCCAGGGTTGAGAATTGAGGATTGAGGATTGAGGATTGAAGATTGAGGATTGGGTATTGATGATTTAAGAATGAGGATTGAGGATTGAGGATTGAGGATAGAGGATTGAGGATTGAAGACTGAGTATTGAGGATTGAAGTTTGAGGATTGAGGATTGAGTATTCAAGATTGAGGATTTGGCACTGAGGGTTGAAGATTGAGGATTGACTATTGAGGATTGAGGATTGAGGATTGAGGATTGAGGATTGAAGATTGAGGATTGGGTCTTGAGGATTGAAGAATGAGGATTGAGGATTGAGGATTGAGGATTGAGGATTGAAGATTGAGTATTGAGGATGGAAGATTGACGATTGAGGATTGAGGGTTGAGGATTGAGGGTTGAGGATTGAGGATTGAGGAATGAAGATTGAGTATTGAGGATTGAAGATTGAGGGTTGAGGATTGAGGAATGAGGATTGAGGATTGAAGATTGAGTATTGAGGATGGAAGATTGACGATTGAGGATTGAGGATTGAAGATTGAACATTGAGGATTGAGGGTTGTCGATTGAGGACGAGGACTGAGGGTTGAGTATTGATGTTTGAAGACTGAGGAATGAGGGTTGAGGATTGAGAATTGAGGATTGAGGATTGAGAATTGAAGGTTGAGGATTCGGTATTGAGGATTGAAGAATGAGGATTGAGGATTGAGGACTGAGGATTGAGGATTGCATATTGAGTATTGAGGATTGTAGATTGAGGATTGAGGATTGAGGATTGATGTTTGAGGATTGAGGATTGAGGATTGAAGATTGAGGATTGAGGATTGAGGACTGAGGATTGAGGATTGCAGATTGAGTATTGAGGATTGTAGATTGAGGACTGAGGATTGAGGATTGAAGGTTGAGGATTGAGTGTTGAGGATTGAGGATCGAGGATTGAGGATTGAAGATTGAGTATTGAGGATTGAAGATTAAGATTGAGGATTGAGGATTGAGGATTGAGGATTGAGGATTGAGGATTGAGCATTCAGGATTGAAAATTGAGGATTGAGGATTGAAGATTGAGTATTGAGGATTTAGGATTGAAGATTGAGGATTCGGTATTGAGGATTGAAGATTGAGGATTGAGGATAGAGGACTGAGGATTGAGGATTGCAGATTGAGTATTGAGGATTGTAGATTGAGGACTGAGGATTGAGGATTGAAGGTTGAGGATTGAGTGTTGAGGATTGAGGATTGAGTGTTGAGGATTGAGGATTGAGGATTGAGGATTGAAGATTGAGTATTGAGGATTGAAGATTAAGATTGAGGATTGAGGATTGAGGATTGAGGATTGAGTGTTGAGAATTGATGTTTGAGGATTGAGATTTGATTATTGAATATTGCGGATTGAGTATTGAACCATGAGAATTCAGGATATTCTATTGAGTATTGAGAACTGAGGATTGATGGTTGAGTATTGAGGATTGATGGTTGAGGGTTGTGCGTTGAATATTGAGGATTGAGGATTGAGGATTGAGGATTGAGGATTGAGGATTGAAGATTGAGTATTGATGATTGAAGATTGAGGATGGAGGATTGAGTGTTGAGGTTTGAGGACGAGGACTGACGGTTGAGGTTTGAGGTTTGAGGATTGAGGATTGAGGATTGAGGACTGAGGATTGAGGATTGCGGATTGACCATTGAGGATTGAAGATCGAGGACTGGTGATTGAGGATTCAAGATTGAGTATTAAGGATTGAGGATTGGGGATTGAGGATCCAGGATTGGAGATTGATTATTGAGGATTGAAGATTGAGGATTGAGGATTGAGTATTGAGGATTGAGAATTGAGAATTTAGAATTGAGGATGAGGACTGAGGGTTGAGGATTGAGGTTTGAGGAACGAGGATTGAGGATTGAGGATTGAGGAGTGAGGATTCACGATTGAGAATTGAAGATTGAGGATTGATGACAGAGGATTGAGGATTGAGGATTGAAGATTGAGTATTGAGGATTGAAGGTTGAGGTTTGAGGATTGAGGACTGAGAATTGAGCATTGAGGATTGAGGATTGACGATTGAGGATTGGGTATTGAGGATTGAAGAATGAGGATTGAGGATTGAGCAGTGGGGATTGAGGATTGAAGATTGATGGTAGAGTATACAGGACTGAGCATTGAGGATTGAAGATTGAGTATTCAGGATTCAGAATTGAGGTTTGAGGACTGAGGATTGAGGATTGAAGATTGAGTATTGAGGATTGAAGATTGAGGGTTGAGGATTGAGGATTGAGGTTTGAGGATGAGGTCTGAGGGCTGAGGATTGAGGTTTGAGGATGGAGGACTGAGGATTGAGGGTTGAGGATTGAGGATGAGGGCTGAGGGTTGAGGATTGTGGTTTCAGGACTGAGGACTGAGAATTGAGGATTGAGAATTGAGGATTGAGGACTGAGGATTGAAGAGTGAGGATAGGGTATTCAGGATTGAAGAATGAGGATTGAGGATTGAGGATTGAGGATTCAAGGTTGAAGATTGAGTATTGAGGATTGAAGTCTGACGATTGAGGATTCAGGATAGAGGATTGAGGATTGAGGATTGAAGATTGACTATTGAGGTCTGAAAATTGAGGATTGAGGATTGAGGGTTGAGTATTGAGGATTGAGGAATGAAGATTGAGAATTGGGGACGGAGTGTTGAGGGTTGAGTGATGAGAATTGATGTTTGTGAATAGAGATTTGAAGATTGCAGATTGAGTATTGAGTACTGAAATCTGTGAATCGATGATATTCTATTGAGGATTGAGGATTGAGGGTTGATGATTGAGGATGAGGGCTGAGGGTTGAGGATTCAGGTTTGAGGACTGAGGACTGAGGAATGAGGATTGAGAATTGAGGATTGAGGATTGAGGATTGAAGATTGAGGATTGGGTATTGAGGATTGAAGAATGAGTATTGAGGATTGAGGATTGAGGATTCAGGATTGAAGATTGAGTATTGAGGATTGAGGACTGACGATTGAGGATTGAGAATTGAGGATTGAGGATTGAGGATTGAAGATTGATTATTGAGGATTGAAAATTGAGGATTGAGGATTGAGTGTTGAGGATTGAGGATTGAGGATTGAAGATTGAGGATTGGGGACTGAGTGTTGAGTGTTGAGTGATGAGAATTGATGACTGTGGATAGAGATTTGAAGATTGCAGATTGAGTATTGAGTATTGAAAACTGTGAATTGATGATATCCTATTGAGGATTGAGGATTGATGACTGATTGTTGAGGACTGAGGGCTGAAGACTGAGGACTCAGGATTGAGGATTCAGGATTGAGGTTTGAGGACTGAGGATTGATGATTGAGGATTGTGGATTGAGGATTGAGAATTGAATATTGAGGGTTGAGGATTGAGTGTTGTGGATTGAGGACGAGGACTGAGGGTTGAGTATTGATGTTTGAGGTCTGAGGATTGAAGATTGAGGATTGAGGATTGAGGAATGAGGATTGAGGATTGAAGATTGAGTATTGAGGATGGAAGATTGACGATTGAGGATTGAGGATTGAGGATTGAAGATTGAGGATTGAGTGTTGAGGATTGAGGATTGAGGATTGAGGATTGAAGATTGAGTATTGAGGATTGAAGATTAAGATTGAGGATTGAGTATTGAGGATTGACGATTGAAGATTGATGATTGTGGACTGAGTATTGAGGGTTGAGTGATGAGACTTGATGTTTGTGTATAGAGATCTGAAGATTGCAGATTGAGTATTGAGTATTGAAAACTGTGAATTGAGGACGTTCTATTGAGGATTGAGGATTGACAACTGATTGTTGAGGACTCAGGGCTGAAGATTGAGGATTCAGGATTGAGGATTCAGGATTGAGGTTTGAGGTCTGAGCATTGAGGATTGAGGATTGAGGATTGAGGATTGAGGATTGAGGACTGAAGACTGAGGATTGGGTATTGAGCATTGGACTTTGAGGATTGAGGGTTGAGGATTGAGGATTGGGGATTGTGGATTGAAGATTGAATATTAATGATTGAAGATTGAGGATTGAGGTTTGAGGGTTGTGGATTGAGGACGAGGACTGAGGGTTGAGTATTGATGTTTGAAGTCTGAGGATTGAGGATTGAGGATTGAGAATTGAGGATTGAGGATTGAGGATTGAAGATTGAGGATTCGGTATTGAGTATTGAAGAATGAGGATTGAGGTTTGAGGACTGAGGATTGAGGATTGCAGATTGAGTATTGAGGATTGTAGATTGAGGATAGAGGATTGAGGATTGAAGATTGAGGATTGAGGATTGAGGATTGAGGATTGAGGATTGTGGATTGAGTATTGAGGATTGAAGATTAAGATTGAGGATTGAGGATTGAGGATTGAGGATTGAAGATTGAGGATTGGGGACTGCGTATTGAGGGTTGAGTGATGAGAATTGATGTTTATGGATAGAGATCTGAAGTTTGCAGATTGAGTATTGCGTATTGAAAGCTGTGAATTGAGGACATTCTATTGAGGATTGAGGATTGACAACTGATTGCGTAGGACTCAGGGCTGAAGATTGAGGATTCATGATTGAAAGATTCAGGATTGAGGTTTGAGGACTGAGGATTGAGGAGCGAGGATTGAGGATTGAGGATTGTGGATTGAAGACTGAGGATTGGGTATTGAGTATTGAAGATTGAGGATTGAGGATTGAGGATTGAGGATTGAGGATTGAGTATTGAGCATTGAGGATTGAAAATTGAGGATTGAGGATTGAAGATTGAGTATTGAGGATTGAGGATTGAAGATTGAGGATTCGGTATTGAGGATTGAAGATTGAGGATTGAGGATTGAGGACTGAGGATTGAGGATTGCAGATTGAGTATTGAGGATTGAATATTAAGATTGAGGGTTGAGGATTGAGGATTGAGGATTGAAGATTGAGGATTGGGGACTGAGTATTGAAGGTTGAGTGATGAGAATTGGTGTTTGTGGATAGAGATCTGAAGTTGGCAGATTGAGTATTGAGTATTGAAAGCTGTGAATTGAGGACATTCTATTGAGGATTGAGCATTGACAACTGATTGCGTAGGACTCAGGGCTGAAGATTGAGGATTCATGATTGAAAGATTCAGGATTGAGGTCTGAGGACTGAGGATTGAGGAGTGTGGATTGAGGATTGAGGATTGTGGATTGAAGACTGAGGATTGGGTATTGAGTGTTGAAGATTGAGGATTGAGGATTGAGGATTGAGCATTGAGGATTGAAAATTGAGGATTGAGGATTGAAGATTGAGTATTGAGGATTGAGGATTGAAGATTGAGGATTCGGTATTGAGGATTGAAGATTGAGGATTGAGGATTGAGGACTGAGGATTGAGGATTGCAGATTGAGTATTGAGGATTGTAGATTGAGGACTGAGGATTGAGGATTGAAGATTGAGGATTGAGTGCTGAGGATTGAGGATTGAGGATTGAGGATTGAAGATTGAGTATTGAGGATTGAAGATTAAGATTGATGATTGAGGATTGAGGATTGAGGAATGAGCATTGAGGATTGAAGATTGAGTATTGAGGATTGAGGGTTGAGGATTGAGGATTGAAGATTGAGTATTGAGGATTGAAGATTAAGATTGAGGGTTGAGGGTTGAGGATTGAGGATTGAAGATTGAGGATTGGGGACTGAGCATTGAGGGTTGACTGATGAGAATTGATGTTTGTGGAAAGAGATCTGAAGGTTGCAGGTTGAGTATTGAGTATTGAAAACTGTGAATTGAGGACATTCTATTGAGGATTGAGGATTGACAACTGATTGTGTAGGACTAAGGGCTGAAGATTGAGTCATCATGATTGAGGATTCAGGATTGAGATTTGAGGACTGAGGATTGAGGATTGAGAATTCAGAATTGAGGATTGAGGATTGAGGGTTGGGGATTGAGGATGAGGGCTGAGGGTTGACGATTGTGGTTTGAGGACTGAGGACTGAGAATTGAGGATTGAGAATTGAGGATTGAGGACTGAGGATTGAAGATTGAGGATTGTGTATTCAGGATTGAAGAATGAGGATTGAGGATTGAGGATTGAGGATTCAGGATTGAAGATTGAGTATTGAGGATTGAAGTCTGACGATTGAGTGTTGAGGATTGAGGATTGAGGATTGATGATTGAGGATTGTGGATTGAGGATTGAGAATTGAAGATTGAGGGTTGAGGATTGAGGGTTGTGGATTGAGGACGAGGACTGAGGGTTGAGTATTGATGTTTGAGGTCTGAGGATTGAGGATTGAGGATTGAGAATTGAGGATTTAGGATTGAGGATTGAAGATTGAGGATTGGGTATTGATGATTTAAGAATGAGGATTGAGTATTGAGGATTGAGGATTGAGGATTGAGGATTGAAGATTGAGTATTGAGGATTGAAGTTTGAGGATTGAGGATTGAGTATTCAAGATTGAGGATTTGGCACTGAGGGTTGAAGATTGAGGATTGACTATTGAGGATTGAGGATTGAGGATTGAGGATTGAGGATTGAAGATTGAGGATTGGGTATTGAGGATTGAAGAATGAGGATTGAGGATTGAGGATTGAGGATTGAGGATTGAAGATTGAGTATTGAGGATTGAAGATTGAGGGTTGAGGATTGAGGAATGAGGATTGAGGTTTGAAGATTGAGTATTGAGGATGGAAGATTGACGATTGAGGATTGAGGATTGAAGATTGAAGATTGAGGATTGAGGGTTGTGGATTGAGGACGAGGACTGAGGTTTGAGTATTGATGTTTGAAGTCTGAGGAATGAGGATTGAGGATTGAGAATTGAGGATTCAGGATTGAGGATTGATAACAGATTGTTGAGGACTGAGGGCTGAAGACTGAGGACCCAGGATTGAGGATTCAGGATTGAGGTTTGAGGACTTAGGATTGATGATTGAGGATTGTGGATTGAGGATTGAGGATTGAAGATTGAGGGTTGAGGATTGAGGGTTGTGGATTGAGGACGAGGACTGAGGGTTGAGTATTGTTGTTTGAGGTCTGAGGATTGAGGATTGAGGATTGAGAATTGAGGATTGAGGATTGAGGATTGAAGATTGAGGATTGGGTATTGATGATTTAAGAATGAGGATTGAGGATTGAGGATTGAGGATTGAGGATTGATGATTGAAGATTGAGTGTTGAGGATTGAAGTTTGACGATTGAGGATTGAGTATTCAAGATTGAGGATTTGGCACTGAGGGTTGAAGATTGAGGATTGACTATTGAGGATTGAGGATTGAGGATTGAGGATTGAGGATTGAAGATTGAGGATTGGGTATTGAGGATTGAAGAATGAGGATTGAGGATTGAGGATTGAGGATTGAGGATCGAAGATTGAGTATTGAGGATGGAAGATTGACGATTGAGGATTGACGATTGAGGATTGAGGGTTGAGGATTGAGGATTGAGGAATGAAGATTGAGTATTGAGGATTGAAGGTTGAGGGTTGAGGATGAGGAATGAGGATTGAGGATTGAAGATTGAGTATTGAGGATTGAAGTTTGAGGATTGAGGATTGAGTATTCAAGATTGAGGATTTGGCACTGAGGGTTGAAGATTGAGGATTGACTATTGAGGATTGAGGATTGAGGATTGAGGATTGAGGATTGAAGATTGAGGATTGGGTATTGAGGATTGAAGAATGAGGATTGAGGATTGAGGATTGAGGATTGAGGATTGAAGATTGAGTATTGAGGATGGAAGATTGACGATTGAGGATTGAGGATTGAAGATTGAAGATTGAGGATTGAGGGTTGTGGATTGAGGACGAGGACTGAGGGTTGAGTATTGATGTTTGAAGTCTGAGGAATGAGGATTGAGGATTGAGAATTGAGGATTCAGGATTGAGGATTGAAGATTGAGGATTCGGTATTGAGGATTGAAGAATGAGGATTGAGGATTGAGGACTGAGGATTGAGGATTGCAGATTGAGTATTGAGGATTGTAGATTGAGGATTGAGGATTGAGGATTGAAGATTGAGGATTGAGGATTGAGGATTGAAGATTGAGGATTCGGTATTGAGGATTGAAGATTGAGGATTGAGGATTGAGGACTGAGGATTGAGGATTGCAGATTGAGTATTGAGGATTGTAGATTGAGGACTGAGGATTGAGGATTGAAGGTTGAGGATTGAGTGTTGAGGATTGAGGATCGAGGATTGAGGATTGAAGATTGAGTATTGAGGTTTGAAGATTAAGAATGAGGATTGAGGATTGAGGATTGAGGATTGAGGATTGAGGATTGAGCATTGAGGGTTGAAAATTGAGGATTGAGGATTGAAGATTGAGTATTGAGGATTGAGGATTGAAGATTGAGGATTCGGTATTGAGGATTGAAGATTGAGGATTGAGGATTGGGGATTGAAAATTGAGGATTGAGGATTGAAAATTGAGTATTGAGGATTGAGGATTGAAGATTGAGGATTCGGTATTGAGGATTGAAGATTGAGGATTGAGGATTGAGGACTGAGGATTGAGGATTGCAGATTGAGTATTGAGGATTGTAGATTGAGGACTGAGGATTGAGGATTGAAGGTTGAGGATTGAGTATTGAGGATTGAGGATCGAGGATTGAGGATTGAAGATTGAGTATTGAGGATTGATGATTAAGATTGAGGATTGAGGATTGAGGATTGAGGATTGAGCATTGAGGATTGAAGATTGAGTATTGAGGATCGAGGATTGAGGATTGAGGATTGAAGATTGAGTATTGAGGATTGAAGATTAAGATTGAGGGTTGAGGATTGAGGATTGAGGATTGAAGATTGAGGATTGGGGACTGAGCATTGAGGGTTGAGTGATGAGAATTGATGTTTGTGGAAAGAGATCTTAAGGCTGCAGGTTGAGTATTGAGTATTGAAAACTGTGAATTGAGGACATTCTATTGAGGATTGAGGATTGACAACTGATTGTGTAGGACTCAGAGCTGAAGATTGAGGATTCATGATTGAGGATTCAGGATTGAGGTTTGAGGACTGAGGATTGGAGATTGAGGATTCGGTATTGAGGACTGGAGAATGAGGATTGAGGATTGAGGACTGAGGATTGAGGATTGCAGATTGAGTATTGAGGATTGTAGATTGAGGATTGAGGATTGAGTATTGATGATTGAGGATTGAGGATTGAGGATTGAGGATTGAGGATTGAAGATTGAGTATTGAGGACTGAAGATTAAGATTGAGGATTGAGGATTGAGGATTGAGGATTCAAGATTGAGGATTGGGGACTGAGTATTGAAGGTTGAGTGATGAGAACTGATGTTTGTGGATAGAGATCTGAAGATTGCAGATTGAGTATTGAGTATTGAAAACTGTGAATTGAGGACATTCTATTGAGGATTGAGGATTGACAACTGATTGTGTAGGACTCAGAGCTGAAGATTGAGGATACATGATTGAGGATTCAGGATTGAGGTTTGAGGACTGAGGATTGAGGGTTGAGGATTGAGGATTGAGGATTGAAGATTGAGTATTGAGGATTGAAGATTGAGGTTTGAGTATTGAGGATTGAGGATTGAGTGTTGAGGATTGAGGATTGAAGATTAAGATTGAGGATTGAGGATTGAGGATTGAGGATTGAGGATTGAGGATTGGGGACTGCGTATTGAGGGCTGAGTAATGAGAATTGATGTTTGTGGATAGAGATCTGAAGTTTGCAGAGTGAGTATTGAGTATTGAAAGCTGTGAATTGAGGACATTCTATTGAGGATTGAGGATTGACAACTGATTGCGTAGGACTCAGGGCTGAAGCTTGAGGATTCATGATTGAAAGATTCAGGATTGAGGTTTGAGGACTGAGGATTGAGGAGTGAGGATTGAGGATTGAGGATTGTGGATTGAAGACTGAGGATTGGGTATTGAGTATTGAAGATTGAGGATTGAGGATTGAGGATTGAGGATTGAGGATTGAGGATTGAGGATTGAGCATTGAGGATTGAAAATTGAGGATTGAGGATTGAAGATTGAGTATTGAGGATTGAGGATTGAAGATTGAGGATTCGGTATTGAGGATTGAAGATTGAGGATTGAGGATTGAGGACTGAGGATTGAGGATTGCAGATTGAGTATTGAGGATTGTAGATTGAGGACTGAGGATTGAGGATTGAAGATTGAGGATTGAGTGTTGAGGATTGAGGATTGAGGATTGAGGATTGAAGATAGAGTATTGGGTATTGAGTATTGAAGATTGAGGACTGAGGATTGAGGATTGAGGATTGAGGATTGAGGATTGAGGATTGAGCATTGAGGATTGAAAATTGAGGATTGAGGATTGAAGATTGAGTATTGAGGATTGAGGATTGAAGATTGAGGATTCGGTATTGAAGATTGAAGAATGAGGATTGAGGATTCAGGATAGAGGATTCAAGATTGAGTATTGAGGATTGAAGATTGAGGGTTGAGGATTGAGGACTGAGGATTGAAGATTGAGGATTGGGGACTGAGCATTGAGGGTTGAGTGATGAGAATTGGTGTTTGTGGAAAGAGGTCTTAAGGTTGCAGGTTGAGCATTGAGTATTGAAAACTGTGAATTGAGGACATTCTATTGAGGATTGAGGATTGACAACTGATTGTGTAGGACTCAGAGCTGAAGATTGAGGATTCATGATTGAGGATTCAGGATTGAGGTTTGAGGACTGAGGATTGGAGATTGAGGATTCGGTATTGAGGACTGGAGAATGAGGATTGAGGATTGAGGACTGAGGATTGAGGATTGCAGATTGAGTATTGAGGACTGTAGATTGAGGATTGAGGATTGAGGATTGAAGATTGAGGATTGAGGATTGAGGATTGAGGATTGAGGATTGAAGATTGAGTATTGAGGACTGAAGATTAAGATTGAGGATTGAGGATTGAGGATTGAGGATTCAAGATTGAGGATTGGGGACTGAGTATTGAAGGTTGAGTGATGAGAACTGATGATTGTGGATAGAGATCTGAAGATTGCAGATTGAGTATCGAGTACTGAAAACTGTGAATTGAGGACATTCTATTGAGGATTGAGGATTGACAACTGATTGTGTAGGACTCAGAGCTGAAGATTGACGATACATGATTGAGGATGCAGGATTGAGGTTTGAGGACTGAGGATTGAGGATTGAGGATTGAGGATTCAGGATTGAGGTTTGAGGACTGAGGATTGAGGATTGAGGATTGAGGATTGAGGATTGAAGATTGAGTGTTGAGGATTGAGGATTGAAGATTGAGTATTGAGGATTGAAGATTGAGGATTGAGGATTGAGGATTGAGGATTGAGGATTGAAGATTGAGGATTGGGGACTGAGTATTGAGGGTTGAGTGATGAGAATTGATGTTTGTGTATAGAGATCTGAAGATTGCAGATTGAGTATTGAGTATTGAAACCTGTGAATTGAGGATATTCTATTGAGGATTTAGGATTGACAACTGATTGTTGAGGACTCAGGGCTGAAGATTGAGGATTCAGGATTGAGGATTCAGGATTGAGGTATGATGACTGAGGATTGAGGATTGAGGGTTGAGGATTGAGGATTGAAGACTGAGGATTGGGTATTGAGGATTGAACGTAGAGGATTGAGGGTTGAGGATTGAGGATTGAGGATTGAGGATTGTGGTTGAAGATTGAATATTAATGATTGAAGATTGAGGATTGAGGATTGAGGGTTGTGGATTGAGGACGAGGACTGTGGGTTGAGTATTGATGTCTGAAGTCTGAGGATTTAGGATTGAGGATTGAGAATTGAGGATTGAGGATTGAGGATTGAAGATTGAGGATTGGGTATTGAGGATTGAAGAATGAGGATTGACTATTGAGGATTTAGGATTGAGGATTGAGGATTGAGGATTGAAGATTGAGGATAGGGTATTGAGGATTGAAAATTGAGGATTGAGGATTGAAATTGAGTATTGAGGATTGAGGATTGAAGATTGAGGATTCGGTATTGAGGATTGAAGAGTGAGGATTGAGGATTCAGGATTGAGGATTGAAGATTGAGTATTGAGGATTGAATATTAAGATTGAGGATTGAGGGTTGAGGATGGAGGATTGAAGATTGAGGATTGGGGACTGAGTATTGAGGGTTGAGTGATGAGAATTGATGTTTGTGTCTAGAGATCTGAAGATTGCAGATTGAGTATTGAGTATTGAAACCTGTGAATTGAGGATATTCTATTGAGGATTGAGGATTGACAACTGACTGTTGAGGACTCAGGGCTGAAGATTGAGGATTCAGGATTGAGGATTCAGGATTGAGATTTGAGGACTGAGGATTGAGGATTGAGAATTGAGAATTGAGGATTGAGGATTGAGAATTGATGTTTGAGGATTGAGATTTGATTATTGAATATTGCGGATTGAGTATTGAACCATGAGAATTCAGGATATTCTATTGAGTATTGAGAACTGAGGATTGATGTTTGAGTATTGAGGATTGATGGTTGAGGGTTGTGCGTTGAATATTGAGGATTGAGGATTGAGGATTGAGGTTTGAGGATTGAGGATTGAAGATTGAGTATTGATGATTGAAGATTGAGGATGGAGGATTGAGGGTTGAGGTTTGAGGACGAGGACTGACGGTTGAGGTTTGAGGTTTGAGGAACGAGGATTGAGGATTGAGGATTGAGGAGTGAGGATTCACGATTGAGAATTGAAGATTGAGGATTGATGACAGAGGATTGAGGATTGAGGATTGAAGATTGAGTATTGAGGATTGAAGGTTGAGGTTTGAGGATTGAGGACTGAGAATTGAGCATTGAGGATTGAGGATTGACGATTCAGGATTGGGTATTGAGGATTGAAGAATGAGGATTGAGGATTGAGCAGTGGGGATTGAGGATTGAAGATTGATGGTAGAGTATACAGGACTGAGGATTGAGGATCGAAGATTGAGTATTCAGGATTCAGAATTGAGGTTTCAGGGCTGAGGATTGAGGATTGAAGATTGAGTATTGAGGATTGAAGATTGAGGATTGAGGATTGAGGATTGAGGTTTGAGGATGAGGTCTGAGGGCTGAGGATTGAGGTTTGAGGACGGAGGACTGAGGATTGAGGGTTGAGGATTGAGGATGAGGGCTGAGGGTTGAGGATTGTGGTTTCAGGACTGAGGACTGAGAATTGAGGATTGAGAATTGAGGATTGAGGACTGAGGATTGAAGATTGAGGATTGGGTATTCAGGATTGAAGAATGAGGATTGAGGATTGAGGATTCAGGATTGAAGATTGAGTATTGAGGATTGAAGTCTGACGATTGAGGATTGAGGATAGAGGATTGAGGATTGAGGATTGAAGATTGACTATTGAGGTCTGAAAATTTAGGATTGAGGATTGAGGGTTGAGTATTGAGGATTGAGGAATGAAGATTGAGAATTTTGGACGGAGTGTTGAGGGTTGAGTGATGAGAATTGATGTTTGTGAATAGAGATTTGAAGATTGCAGATTGAGTATTGAGTACTGAAAACTGTGAATCGATGATATTCTATTGAGGATTGAGTATTGAGGATTGATGATTGAGGATGAGGGCTGAGGGTTGAGGATTGAGGTTTGAGGACTGAGGACTGAGGAATGAGGATTGAGAATTGAGGATTGAGGATTGAGGATTGAAAATTGAGGATTGGGTATTGAGGATTGAAGAATGAGTATTGAGGATTGAGGATTGAGGATTCAGGATTGAAGATTGAGTATTGAGGATTGATGACTGACGATTGAGGATTGAGAATTGAGGATTGAGGATTGAGGATTGAAGATTGATTATTGAGGATTGAAAATTGAGGATTGAGGATTGAGTGTTGAGGATTGAGGATTGAGGATTGAAGATTGAGGATTGGGGACTGAGTGTTGAGGGTTGAGTGATGAGAATTGATGACTGTGGATAGAGATTTGAAGATTGCAGATTGAGTATTGAGTAATGAAAACTGAGAATTGATGATATTCTATTGAGGATTGAGGATTGATGACTGATTGTTGAGGACTGAGGGCTGAAGACTGAGGACTCAGGATTGAGGATTCAGGATTGAGGTTTGAGGACTGAGGATTGATGATTGAGGATTGTGGATTGAGGATTGAGAATTGAAGATTGAGGGTTGAGGATTGAGGGTTGTGGATTGAGGACGAGGACTGAGGGTTGAGTATTGATGTTTGAGGTCTGAGGATTGAAGATTGAGGATTGAGGATTGAGGAATGAGGATTGAGGATTGAAGATTGAGTATTGAGGATGGAAGATTGACGATTGAGGATTGAGGATTGAGGATTGAAGATTGAGGATTGAGTGTTGAGGATTGAGGATTGAGGATTGAGGATTGAGGATTGAGGGTTGAGGATTGAGGATTGAGGAATGAAGATTGAGTATTGAGGATTGAAGATTGACGGTTGAGGATTGAGGAATGAGGATTGAGGATTGAAGATTGAGTATTGAGGATGGAAGATTGGCGATTGAGGATTGAGGATTGAAGATTGAAGATTGAGGATTGAGGGTTGTGGATTGCGGACGAGGACTGAGGGTTGAGTATTGATGTTTGAAGTCTGAGGAATGAGGATTGAGGATTGAGAATTGAGGATTGAGGATTGAGGATTGAAGATTGAGGATTCGGTATTGAGGATTGAAGAATGAGGATTGAGGATTGAGGACTGAGGATTGAGGATTGCAGATTGAGTATTGAGGATTGTAGATTGAGGATTGAGGATAGAGGATTGAAGATTGAGGATTGAGGATTGAGGATTGAAGATTGAGTATTCGGTATTGAGGATTGAGGATTGAGGATTGCGGATTGAGGACTGAGGATTGAGGATTGCAGATTGAGTATTGAGGATTGTAGATTGAGGACTGAGGATTGAGGATTGGAGGTTGAGGATTGAGTGTTGAGGATTGAGGATCGAGGATTGAGGATTGAAGATTGAGTATTGAGGATTGAAGATTAAGATTGAGGATTGGGGATTGAGGATTGAGGGTTGTGGATTGAGGATTGAGCATTGAGGATTGAAAATTGAGGATTGAGGATTGAAGATTGAGTATTGAGGATTGAGGATTGAAGATTGAGGATTCGGTATTGAGGATTGAAGATTGAGGATTGAGGATTGAGGACTGAGGATTGAGGATTGCAGATTGAGTATTGAGGATTGTAGATTGAGGACTGAGGATTGAGAATTGAAGGTTGAGTATTGAGTGTTGAGGATTGAGGATTGAGTGTTGAGGATTGAGGATTGAGGATTGAGGATTGTAGATCGAGTATTGAGGATTGAAGATTAAGATTGAGGATTGAGGATTGAGGATTGAGGATTGAGCATTGAGGATTGAAGATTGAGTATTGAGGATTGAGGATTGAGTATTGAGGATTGATGATTGAGTATTGAGGATTGAATATTAAGATTGAGGGTTGAGGATTGAGGATTGAGGATTGAAGATTGAGGATTGGGGACTGAGTATTGAAGGTTGAGTGATGAGAATTTGTGTTTGTGGATAGAGATCTGAAGTTCGCAGATTGAGTATTGCGTATTGAAAGCTGTGAATTGAGGACATTCTATTGAGGATTGAGGATTGACAACTGATTGCGTAGGACTCAGGGCTGAAGATTGAGGATTCATGATTGAAAGATTCAGGATTGAGGTTTGAGGACTGACTATTGAGGAGTGAGGATTGAGGATTGAGGATTGTGGATTGAAGACTGAGGATTGGGAATTGAGTATTGAAGATTGAGGATTGAGGATTGTGGATTGAGGATTGAGGATTGAGGATTGAAGATTAAGGATTGGGGATTGAGGATTGACGATTGAGGATTGAGTATTGAGGATTAAGAATTGAGAGTTGAGGATTGAGGATTGAAGATACAGTATTGAGGATTGAAGATTGAGGATTGAGGATTGAGGATTGAGGATTGAGGACTGACTATGAGGGCTGAGGGTTGAGGATTGATGTCTGAGGACTGAGGACTGAGGGTTGAGGATTGAGAATTGAGGATTCAGGATTGAGGATTGAAGATTGAGGATTGAGGATTTAGGATTGAAGATTGAGGACTGGGTATTGAGGATTGAAGCATGAGGATTGAAGATTGAGGATAGAAGATTGAGGATTGAGGATTGAGGATTGAGGATTGAAGATTGAGTATTGAGGATTGAAGATTGAGGATTGGGGATTGAGGATTGAGGATTGACGATTGAAGATTCAGTATTGAGGATTGAAGATTGAGTATTGAGAATTGAGGATTGAGGATTGACTATGAGGGCTAAGGGTTGAGGATTGCGGTTTGAGGACTGAGGACTGGGGATTGAGGTTTGAGAATTGAGGATTGAGGATTTAGGATTGAAGATTGAGGACTGGGTATTGAGGATTGAAGGATGAGGATTGAGGATTGAGGATAGAAGATTGAGGATTGAGGATTGAGTATTGAGGATTGAAGATTGAGTATTGAGGATTGAAGATTGAGGATTGGGGATTGAGGATTGAGGATTCAGGATTGAGGTTTGAGGACTGAGGATTGAGGGTTGAGGATTGAGGATTGAGGATTGACGCTTGAGGATTGATGGTTGAGGATGGAGGATTGAAGAGAGAGGACTGAGTGCTGAGGATTGAGTGTTGAGAATTGATGTTTGAGGATTGAGATTTGATTATTGAATATTGTGGATTGAGTATTGAACCATGAGAATTCAGGATATTCTATTGAGTATTGAGAATTGAGTATTGACGGTTGAGTATTAAGGATTGATGCTTGAGGGTTGTTTGTTGAATATTGAGGATTGAGGATTGAGGACTGAAGATTGAGGATTGAAGATTTAGTATTGACGATTGAAGACTGAGGATTGAGGATTGAGTGTTGAGGATTGAGGACGAGGTCTGACGGCTGAGGATTGAGGTTTGTGGATTGAGGATTGAGGATTGAGGATTGAGGATTGAGGATTGAGGATTGAAGATTGAATATTGATGATAGAAGATTGAGGATTGAGGACTGAGTATTGAGGATTGACGATTGAGGACTGAGTATTGAGGATTGAGAATTGAGGATTGAGGATTGATGATTGAAGATTCAGTATTGAGGATTGAAGATTGAGTACTGAGAATTGAGGATTGAGGATTGACTATGAGGGCTAAGGGTTGAGGATTGCGGTTTGAGGGCTGAGGACTGGGGATTGAGGATTGAGAATTGAGGATTGAGGATTTAGGATTGAAGATTGAGGACTGGGTATTCAGGATTGAAGAATGAGGATTGAGGATTGAGGATAGAAGATTGAGGATTGAGGATTGAGGATTGAGGATTGAAGATTGAGTATTGAGGATTGAAGATTGAGGATTGGGGATTGAGGATTGAGGATTGAGGATTGAAGATTGAGGATTGGGGACTGAGTGTTGAGGGTTGAGTGATGAGAATTGATGTTTGTGGATAGAGATTTGAAGATTGCAGATTGAGTATTGCGTATGGAAAACTCTGAACTGAGGATATTCTATTGAGGATTGAGGATTGACAACTGATTGTTGAGGACTGAGGGCTGAAGATTGAGGTTTCAGGATTGAGGATTCAGGATTGTGGTTTGAGGACTGAGGATTGAGGTTTGAGGATTGAGGATTGAGGATGGAGGATTGAGGATTGAGGATTGAGGATTGAGGATTGAGGATTGAGGATTGAGGATTGAAGATTGAGTATTGAGGATTGAAGATTGATGATTGAGTGTTGAGGATTGAAGATTGAGGATTGAGGATTGAGGATTGAGAATTGAGGATTGAGGATTGAAGATTGAGGATTGAGGAATGAGGATTGAGGATTGAGGATTGAGGATTGAGGATTGAGGATTGAAGATTGAGTATTGAGGATTGAATATTGAGGATTGAGGATTGAAGGTTGAGGATTGGGGATTGAGGATTGACGATTGAGGATTGAGTAATGACGATTAAGGATTGAGGATTGAGGATTGAACATTGAGGATTGAGGATTGTGGATTGAAGATTGAGGATTGGGTATTGAGGATTGAACATTGAGGATTGAGGATTGAGGATCGAGGATTGAAGGTTGAGGATTGAGCATTGAGGATTGAAGATTGAGTATTGAGGATTGAAGATTGATGATTGAGTGTTGAGGATTGAAGATTGAGTATTGAGGATTGAGGATTGAGGATTGAGGATTGAGGATTGAAGATTGAGGATTGGGGATTGAAGATGGAGTATTGAGGATTCAAGATTGAGGATTGAGGATTGAGGATTGAGGATTGAGGATTGAGGATTGAGGATTGCGGATTGAGGATTGAAGATTGAGTATTGAGGATTGAATATTGAGGATTGTGGATTGAGGATTGAGGATTGAGGATTGAAAATTAAGGATTGGGGATTGAGGATTGACGATTGAGGATTGAGTATTGAGGATTAAGAATTGAGGATTGAGGATTGAGGATTGAAGGTTGAGGATTGGGGACTGAGAGCTGAGGGTTGATTGATGAGAATTGATGTTTGTGGATAGAGATTTAAAGATTGCAGATTGAGTATTGAGTATTGAAAGCTGTGAATTGATGATATTCTATTGAAGATTGAGAATTGACAACTGATTGTTGAGGACTTAGGTCTGAAGATTGAGGATTCAGGATTGAGGATTCAGGATTGAGGTGATGAGGACTGAGGATTGAGGATTGGGTATTGCGCATTGAGCATTGAGGATTGAGGATTGAGGATTGAGGATTGAGGATTGAGGATTGAGGATTGAGGATTGAAGATTGAATATTGATGATTGAAGATTGAGGATTGAGGATTGAGGATTGACGATTGAGGACTGAGTATTGAGGATTGAGAATTGAGGATTGAGGATTGAGGATTGAAGATTCAGTATTGAGGATTGAAGATTGAGTATTGAGAATTGAGGATTGAGGATTGACTATGAGGGCTGAGGGTTGAGGATTGCGGTTTGAGGACTGAGGACTGAGGATTGAGGATTGATAATTGAGGATTGAGGATTTAGGATTGAAGATTGAGGACTGGGTATTGAGGATTGAAGAATGAGGATTGAGGATTGAGTATTGAGGATTGAAGGTTGAGGATTGAGGATTGAGGATTGAACATTGAGGACTGAGTGCTGAGGGTTGAGTGATGAGAATTGATGTTTGCGGATAGAGATTTGAAGATTGCAGATTGAGTATTGTGTATCGAAAACTGCGAATTGAGGATATTCTATTGAGTATTGAGGATTGTCACCTGACTGTTGAGGACTGAGGGCTGAAGATTGAGGATTCAGGATTGAGGATTCAGAATTGAGGTTTGAGGTCTGAGTATTGAGGATTGAGGATTGAAGATTGAGTATTGAGGATTGAAGATTGAGGATTGAGGATTGAGGATTGAGGATTGAGGATTGAGGATTGAAGATTGAGGATTGGGGTTTGAAGATTGATTATTGAGGATTCAAGATTGAGGGTTGAGGATTGAGGATTGAGGATTGCGGATTGAGGATTGAAGATTGAGTATTGAGGATTGAATATTGAGGATTGTGGATTGAGGATTGAGGATTGAGGATTGAAAATTAAGGATTGGGGATTGAGGACTGACGATTGAGGATTGAGTATTGAGGATTAAGAATTGAGGATTGAGGATTGAGGATTGAAGATTGAGGATTGGGGACTGAGAGCTGAGGGCTGAGTGATGAGAATTGATGTTTGTGGATAGAGATTTAAAGATTGCAGGTTGAGTATTGAGTATTGAAAACTGTGAATTGATGATATTCTATTGAGGATTGAGAATTGACAACTGATTGTTGAGGACTTAGGTCTGAAGATTGAGGATTCAGGATTGAGGATTCAGGATTGAGGTGATGAGGACTGAGGATTGAGGATTTGGTATTGCGAATTGAGCATTGAGGATTGAGGATTGAGGACTGAGGATTGAGGACTGAAGATTGAATATTGATGATTGAAGGTTGAGGATTGAGGATTGAGGGCTGTGGATTGAGGACGAGGACTGAGGGTTGAGTATTGATGTTTGAGGTCTGAGGATTGAGGATTGAGGATTGAGAATTGAGAATTGAGGATTCAGGATTGAGGATTGAAGATTGAGGATTGGGTATTGAGCATTGAAGAATGAGGATTGAGGATTGAGGATTGAGGATTGAGGATTGAAGATTGAGGATTGAGGATTGAGGATGGAGGATTGAAGATTGAGTATTGAGGATTCAAGATTGAGGATTGAGGTTTGAGGACTGAGGACTGAGGATTGTAGACTGAGGATTGGGGACTGAGCGTTGAGGGTTGAGTGATGAGAATTGATGTCTGTGGATAGAGATTTGAAGATTGCAGATTGAGTATTGCGTATGGAAAACTCCGAACTGAGGATATTCTATTGAGGATTGAGGATTGATCACTGATTGTTGAGGACAGGGCGCAGAAGATTGAGGATTCAGGATTGAGGATTCATGATTGTGGTTTGAGGACTGAGGATTGAGGATTGAGGATTGAGGACTGAGGATTGAGGATTGAAGATTGAGGATTGGGTATTGAGGATTTAGGATTGAAGATTGAGGACTGGGTATTGAGGATTGAAGAATGAGGATTGAGGATTGAGGATAGAAGATTGAGGATTGAGGTTTGAGGATTGAGGATTGAGGATTGAAGATTGAATATTGATGATAGAAGATTGAGGATTGAGGACTGAGTGTTGAGGATTGACGATTGAGTACTGAGTATTGAGGATTGAGAATTGAGGATTGAGGATTGACGATCGAAGATTCAGTATTGAGGATTGAAGATTGAGTATTGAGAATTGAGGATTGAGGATTGACTATGAGGGCTAAGGGTTGAGGATTGCGGTTTGTGGACTGAGGACTGGGGATTGAGGATTGAGAGTTGAGGATTGAGGATTTAGGATTGAAGATTGAGGACTGGGTATTGAGGATTGAAGAATGAGGATTGAGGATTGAGGGTAGAAGATTGAGGATTGAGGATTGAGGATTGAGGATTGAAGATTGAGTATTGAGGAGTGAAGATTGAGGATTGGGGATTGAGGATTGAGGATTGAGGATTGAAGATTGAGGATTGGAGACTGAGTGTTGAGGGTTGAGTGATGAGAATTGATGTTTGTGGATAGAGATTTGAAGATTGCAGATTGAGTATTGCGTATGGAAAACTCTGAACTGAGGATATTCTATTGAGGATTGAGGATTGACAACTGATTGTTGAGGACTGAGGACTGAAGATTGAGGTTTCAGGATTGAGGATTCAGGATAGTGGTTTGAGGACTGAGGATTGAGGTTTGAGGATTGAGGATTGAGGATTGAGGATTGAGGATTGAGGACTGAGGATTGATGATTGAGGATTGAAGATTGAGTATTGAGGATTGAAGATTGACTATTGAGGATTGAGGATTGAGGATTGAGGATTGAAGATTGAGGATTGGAAATTGAGGATTGACGATTGAGGATTGAGTAATGACGATTAAGGATTGAGGATTGAGGATTGAACATTGAGGATTAAGGATTGAGGATTGAAGATTGAGGATTGAGGATTGAGGATTGAGGATTGAGGATTGAGGATTGAGGATTGAAAATTAAGATTGAGGATTGAGGATTGAGGATTGAGTATTGAAGATTGAGGATTTGGGACTGAGGATTGAAGATTGAGTATTGAGGATTGAAGGTTAAGATTGAGGATTGAGGATTGAGGATTGAGGATTGAACATTGAGGATTGGGGACTGAGTATTGAGGGTTGAGTGATGAGAATTGATGTTTGTGTATAGAGGTCTGAAGATTGCAGATTGAGTATTGAGCATTGAAACCTGTGAATTGAGGATATTCTATTGAGGATTGAGGATTGAAAACTGATTGTTGAGGACTCAGGGCTGAAGATTGAGGATTCAGGATTGAGGATTCAGGATTGAGGTTTGATGACTGAGGATTGAGGATTGAGGATTGAGGATTGATAATTGAGGATTGAAGACTGAGGATTGGGTATTGAGGATTGAACGTAGAGGATAGAGGGTTGAGGATTGAGGATTGAGGATTGAGGATTGTGGATTGAAGATTGAATATTAATGATTGAAGATTGAGGATTGAGGATTGAGGATTCAGGATTGAGATTTGAGGACTGAGGATTGAGGATTGAGAATTGAGAATTGAGGATTGAGGATTGAGAATTGATGTTTGAGGATTGAGATTTGATTATTGAATATTGCGGATTGAGTATTGAACCATGAGAATTCAGGATATTCTATTGAGTATTGAGAACTGAGGATTGATGTTTGAGTATTGAGGATTGATGGTTGAGGGTTGTGCGTTGAATATTGAGGATTGAGGATTGAGGATTGAGGTTTGAGGATTGAGGATTGAAGATTGAGTATTGATGATTGAAGATTGAGGATGGAGGATTGAGGGTTGAGGTTTGAGGACGAGGACTGACGGTTGAGGTTTGAGGTTTGAGGATTGAGGATTGAGGATTGAGGACTGAGGATTGAGGATTGCGGATTGACCATTGAGGATTGAAGATTGAGGACTGGTGATTGAGGATTCAAGATTGAGTATTAAGGATTGAGGTTTGGGGATTGAGGATCCAGGATTGGAGATTGATTATTGAGGATTGAAGATTGAGGATTGAGGATTGAGTATTGAGGATTGAGAATTGAGAATTTAGAATTGAGGATGAGGACTGAGGGTTGAGGATTGAGGTTTGAGGAACGAGGATTGAGGATTGAGGATTGAGGAGTGAGGATTCACGATTGAGAATTGAAGATTGAGGATTGATGACAGAGGATTGAGGATTGAGGATTGAAGATTGAGTATTGAGGATTGAAGGTTGAGGTTTGAGGATTGAGGACTGAGAATTGAGCATTGAGGATTGAGGATTGACGATTCAGGATTGGGTATTGAGGATTGAAGAATGAGGATTGAGGATTGAGCAGTGGGGATTGAGGATTGAAGATTGATGGTAGAGTATACAGGACTGAGGATTGAGGATTGAAGATTGAGTATTCAGGATTCAGAATTGAGGTTTCAGGGCTGAGGATTGAGGATTGAAGATTGAGTATTGAGGATTGAAGATTGAGGATTGAGGATTGAGGATTGAGGTTTGAGGATGAGGTCTGAGGGCTGAGGATTGAGGTTTGAGGACGGAGGACTGAGGATTGAGGGTTGAGGATTGAGGATGAGGGCTGAGGGTTGAGGATTGTGGTTTCAGGACTGAGGACTGAGAATTGAGGATTGAGAATTGAGGATTGAGGACTGAGGATTGAAGATTGAGGATTGGGTATTCAGGATTGAGGAATGAGGATTGAGGATTGAGGATTCAGGATTGAAGATTGAGTATTGAGGATTGAAGTCTGACGATTGAGGATTGAGGATAGAGGATTGAGGATTGAGGATTGAAGATTGACTATTGAGGTCTGAAAATTGAGGATTGAGGATTGAGGAATGAAGATTGAGAATTGGGGACGGAGTGTTGAGGGTTGAGTGATGAGAATTGATGTTCGTGAATAGAGATTTGAAGATTGCAGATTGAGTATTCAGTACTGAAAACTGTGAATCGATGATATTCTATTGAGGATTGAGTATTGAGGATTGATGATTGAGGATGAGGGCTGAGGGTTGAGGATTGAGGTTTGAGGACTGAGGACTGAGGAATGAGGATTGAGAATTGAGGATTGAGGATTGAGGATTGAAGATTGAGGATTGGGTATTGAGGATTGAAGAATGAGTATTGAGGATTGAGGATTGAGGATTCAGGATTGAAGATTGAGTATTGAGGATTGATGACTGACGATTGAGGATTGAGAATTGAGGATTGAGGATTGAGGATTGAAGATTGATTATTGAGGATTGAAAATTGAGGATTCAGGATTGAGGTTTGAGGACTGAGGATTGATGATTGAGGATTGTGGATTGAGGATTGAGAATTGAAGATTGAGGGTTGAGGATTGAGGGTTGTGGATTGAGGACGAGGACTGAGGGTTGAGTATTGATGTTTGAGGTCTGAGGATTGAAGATTGAGGATTGAGGATTGAGGAATGAGGATTGAGGATTGAAGATTGAGTATTGAGGATGGAAGATTGACGACTGAGGATTGAGGATTGAGGATTGAAGATTGAGGATTGAGTGTTGAGGATTGAGGATTGAGGATTGAGGATTGAAGATTGAGTATTGAGGATTGAAGATTAAGATTGAAGAATGAGGATTGAGATTTGAGGATTGAGGATTGAGGATTGAAGATTGAGTATTGAGGATGGAAGATTGACGATTGAGGATTGAGGATTGAGGATTGAGGGTTGAGGATTGAGGATTGAGGAATGAAGATTGAGTATTGAGGATTGAAGATTGACGGTTGAGGATAGAGGATTGAAGATTGAGGATTGAGGATTGAGGATTGAAGATTGAGGATTCGGTATTGAGGATTGAGGATTGAGGATTGCGGATTGAGGACTGAGGATTGAGGATTGCAGATTGAGTATTGAGGATTGTAGATTGAGGACTGAGGATTGAGGATTGGAGGTTGAGGATTGAGTGTTGAGGATTGAGGATCGAGGATTGAGGATTGAAGATTGAGTATTGAGGATTGAAGATTAAGATTGAGGATTGAGGATTGAGGATTGAGGATTGTGGATTGAGGATTGAGCATTGAGGATTGAAAATTGAGGATTGAGGATTGAAGATTGAGTATTGAGGATTGAGGATTGAAGATTGAGGATTCGGTATTGAGGATTGAAGATTGAGGATTGAGGATTGAGGACTGAGGATTGAGGATTGACGATTGAGGATTGAGTATTGAGGATTAAGAATTGAGAGTTGAGGATTGAGGATTGAAGATACAGTATTGAGGATTGAAGATTGAGGATTGAGGATTGAGGATTGAGGATTGAGGACTGACTATGAGGGCTGAGGGTTGAGGATTGATGTTTGAGGACTGAGGACTGAGGGTTGAGGATTGAGAATTGAGGATTCGGGATTGAGGATTGAAGATTGAGGATTGAGGATTTAGGATTGAAGATTGAGGACTGGGTATTGAGGATTGAAGAATGAGGATTGAAGATTGAGGATAGAAGATTGAGGATTGAGGATTGAGGATTGAGGATTGAAGATTGAGTATTGAGGATTGAAGATTGAGGATTGGGGATTGAGGATTGAGGATTGACGATTGAAGATTCAGTATTGAGGATTGAAGATTGAGTATTGAGAATTGAGGATTGAGGATTGACTATGAGGGCTAAGGGTTGAGGATTGCGGTTTGAGGACTGAGGACTGGGGATTGAGGATTGAGAATTGAGGATTGAGGATTTAGGATTGAAGATTGAGGACTGGGTATTGAGAATTGAAGGATGAGGATTGAGGATTGAGGATAGAAGATTGAGGATTGAGGATTGAGTATTGAGGATTGAAGATTGAGTATTGAGGATTGAAGATTGAGGATTGGGGATTGAGGATTGAGGATTCAGGATTGAGGTTTGAGGACTGAGGATTGAGGGTTGAGGATTGAGGATTGAGGATTGACGCTTGAGGATCGATGGTTGAGGATGGAGGATTGAAGAGAGAGGACTGAGTGCTGAGGATTGAGTGCTGAGAATTGATGTTTGAGGATTGAGATTTGATTATTGAATATTGTGGATTGAGTATTGAACCATGAGAATTCAGGATATTCTTTTGAGTATTGAGAATTGAGTATTGACGGTTGAGTATTAAGGATTGATGCTTGAAGGTTGTTTGTTGAATATTGAGGATTGAGGATTGAGGACTGAAGATTGAGGATTGAAGATTTAGTATTGACGATTGAAGACTGAGGATTGAGGATTGAGTGTTGAGGATTGAGGACGAGGTCTGACGGCTGAGGATTGACGTTTGTGGATTGAGGATTGAGGATTGAGGATTGAGGATTGAGGATTGAGGATTGAAGATTGAATATTGATGATAGAAGATTGAGGATTGAGGACTGAGTATTGAGGATTGACGATTGAGGACTGAGTATTGAGGATTGAGAATTGAGGATTGAGGATTGATGATTGAAGATTCAGTATTGAGGATTGAAGATTGAGTACTGAGAATTGAGGATTGAGGATTGACTATGAGGGCTAAGGGTTGAGGATTGCGGTTTGAGGGCTGAGGACTGGGGATTGAGGATTGAGAATTGAGGATTGAGGATTTAGGATTGAAGATTGAGGACTGGGTATTCAGGATTGAAGAATGAGGATTGAGGATTGAGGATAGAAGATTGAGGATTGAGGATTGAGGATTTAGGATTGAAGATTGAGTATTGAGGATTGAAGATTGAGGATTGGGGATTGAGGATTGAGGATTGAGGATTGAAGATTGAGGATTGGGGACTGAGTGTTGAGGGTTGAGTGATGAGAATTGATGTTTGTGGATAGAGATTTGAAGATTGCAGATTGAGTATTGCGTATGGAAAACTCTGAACTGAGGATATTCTATTGAGGATTGAGGATTGGCAACTGATTGTTGAGGACTGAGGGCTGAAGATTGAGGTTTCAGGATTGAGGATTCAGGATTGTGGTTTGAGGACTGAGGATTGAGGTTTGAGGATTGAGGATTGAGGATGGAGGATTGAGGATTGAGGATTGAGGATTGAGGATTGAGGATTGAGGATTGAGGATTGAAGATTGAGTATTGAGGATTGAAGATTGATGATTGAGTGTTGAGGATTGAAGATTGAAGATTGAGGATTGAGGATTGAGGATTGAGGATTGAGGATTGAAGATTGAGGATTGAGGAATGAGGATTGAGGATTGAGGATTGAGGATTGAGGATTGAGGATTGAAGATTGAGTATTGAGGATTGAATATTGAGGATTGAGGATTGAAGGTTGAGGATTGGGGATTGAGGATTGACGATTGAGGATTGAGTAATGACGATTAAGGATTGAGGATTGAGGATTGAACATTGAGGATTGAGGATTGTGGATTGAAGATTGGGGATTGGGTATTGAGGATTGAACATTGAGGATTGAGGATTGAGGATCGAGGATTGAAGGTTGAGGATTGAGCATTGAGGATTGAAGATTGAGTATTGAGGATTGAAGATTGATGATTGAGTGTTGAGGATTGAAGATTGAGGATTGAGGATTGAGGATTGAGGATTGAGGATTGAGGATTGAAGATTGAGGATTGGGGATTGAAGATTGAGTATTGAGGATTCAAGATTGAGGATTGAGGATTGAGGATTGAGGATTGAGGATTGAGGATTTAGGATTGCGGATTGAGGATTGAAGATTGAGTATTGAGGATTGAATATTGAGGATTGTGGATTGAGGATTGAGGATTGAGGATTGAAAATTAAGGATTGGGGATTGAGGATTGACGATTGAGGATTGAGTATTGAGGATTAAGAATTGAGGATTGAGGATTGAGGATTGAAGGTTGAGGATTGGGGACTGAGAGCTGAGGGTTGAGTGATGAGAATTGATGTTTCTGGATAGAGGTTTAAAGATTGCAGAATGAGTATTGAGTATTGAAAGCTGTGAATTGATGATATTCTATTGAAGATTGAGAATTGACAACTGATTGTTGAGGACTTAGGTCTGAAGATTGAGGATTCAGGATTGAGGATTCAGGATTGAGGTGATGAGGACTGAGGATTGAGGATTGGGTATTGCGCATTGAGCATTGAGGATTGAGGATTGAGGATTGAGGATTGAGGATTGAGGATTGAGGATTGAGGATTGAAGATTGAATATTGATGATTGAAGATTGAGGATTGAGGATTGAGGATTGACGATTGAGGACTGAGTATTGAGGATTGAGAATTGAGGATTGAGGATTGAGGATTGAAGATTCAGTGTTGAGGATTGAAGATTGAGTATTGAGAATTGAGGATTGAGGATTGACTATGAGGGCTGAGGGTTGAGGATTGCGGTTTGAGGACTGAGGACTGAGGATTGAGGATTGAGAATTGAGGATTGAGGATTTAGGATTGAAGATTGAGGACTGGGTATTGAGGATTGAAGAATGAGGATTGAGGATTGAGTATTGAGGATTGAAGGTTGAGGATTGAGGATTGAGGATTGAACATTGAGGACTGAGTGCTGAGGGTTGAGTGATGAGAATTGATGTTTGCGGATAGAGATTTGAAGATTGCAGATTGAGTATTGTGTATCGAAAACTGCGAATTGAGGATATTCTATTAAGTATTGAGGATTGTCTCCTGACTGTTGAGGACTGAGGGCTGAAGATTGAGGATTCAGGATTGAGGATTCAGAATTGAGGTTTGAGGTCTAAGTATTGAGGATTGAGGATTCAAGATTGAGTATTGAGGATTGAAGATTGAGGATTGAGGATTGAGGATTGAGGATTGAGGATTGAGGATTGAAGATTGAGGATTGGGGTTTGAAGATTGATTATTGAGGATTCAAGATTGAGGGTTGAGGATTGAGGATTGAGGATTGCGGATTGAGGATTGAAGATTGAGTATTGAGGATTGAATATTGAGGATTGTGGATTGAGGATTGAGGATTGAGGATTGAAAATTAAGGATTGGGGATTGAGGACTGACGATTGAGGATTGAGTATTGAGGATTAAGAATTGAGGATTGAGGATTGAGGATTGAAGATTGAGGATTGGGGACTGAGAGCTGAGGGCTGAGTGATGAGAATTGATGTTTGTGGATAGAGATTTAAAGATTGCAGATTGAGTATTGAGTATTGAAAACTGTGAATTGATGATATTCTATTGAGGATTGAGAATTGACAACTGATTGTTGAGGACTTAGGTCTGAAGATTGAGGATTCAGGATTGAGGATTCAGGATTGAGGTGATGAGGACTGAGGATTGAGGATTTGGTATTGCGAATTGAGCATTGAGGATTGAGGATTGAGGACTGAGGATTGAGGACTGAAGATTGAATATTGATGATTGAAGGTTGAGGATTGAGGATTGAGGGCTGTGGATTGAGGACGAGGACTGAGGGTTGAGTATTGATGTTTGAGGTCTGAGGATTGAGGATTGAGGATTGAGAATTGAGAATTGAGGATTCAGGATTGAGGATTGAAGATTGAGGATTGGGTATTGAGCATTGAAGAATGAGGATTGAGGATTGAGGATTGAGGATTGAGGATTGAAGATTGAGGATTGAGGATTGAGGATGGAGGATTGAAGATTGAGTATTGAGGATTCAAGATTGAGGATTGAGGTTTGAGGACTGAGGACTGAGGATTGTAGACTGAGGATTGGGGACTGAGTGTTGAGGGTTGAGTGATGAGAATTGATGTCTGTGGATAGAGATTTGAAGATTGCAGATTGAGTATTGCGTATGGAAAACTCCGAACTGAGGATATTCTATTGAGGATTGAGGATTGATCACTGATTGTTGAGGACAGGGCGCTGAAGATTGAGGATTCAGGATTGAGGATTCATGATTGTGGTTTGAGGACTGAGGATTGAGGATTGAGGTTTGAGGACTGAGGACTGAGGAATGAGGATTGAGAATTGAGGATTGAGGATTGAGGATTGAAGATTGAGGATTGGGTATTGAGGATTGAAGAATGAGTATTGAGGATTGAGGATTGAGGATTCAGGATTGAAGATTGAGTATTGAGGATTGATGACTGACGATTGAGGATTGAGAATTGAGGATTGAGGATTGAGGATTGAAGATTGATTATTGAGGATTGAAAATTGAGGATTGAGGATTGAGTGTTGAGGATTGAGGATTGAGGATTGAAGATTGAGGATTGGGGACTGAGTGTTGAGGGTTGAGTGATGAGAATTGATGACTGTGGATAGAGATTTGAAGATTGCAGATTGAGTATTGAGTAATGAAAACTGTGAATTGATGATATTCTATTGAGGATTGAGGATTGATGACTGATTGTTGAGGACTGAGGGCTGAAGACTGAGGACTCAGGATTGAGGATTCAGGATTGAGGTTTGAGGACTGAGGATTGATGATTGAGGATTGTGGATTGAGGATTGAGAATTGAAGATTGAGGGTTGAGGATTGAGGGTTGTCGATTGAGGACGAGGACTGATGGTTGAGTATTGATGTTTGAGGTCTGAGGATTGAAGATTGAGGATTGAGGATTGAGGAATGAGGATTGAGGATTGAAGATTGAGTATTGAGGATGGAAGATTGACGATTGAGGATTGAGGATTGAGGATTGAAGATTGAGGATTGAGTGTTGAGGATTGAGGATTGAGGATTGAGGATTGAAGATTGAGTATTGAGGATTGAAGATTAAGATTGAAGAATGAGGATTGAGATTTGAGGATTGAGGATTGAGGATTGAAGATTGAGTATTGAGGATGGAAGATTGACGATTGAGGATTGAGGATTGAGGATTGAGGGTTGAGGATTGAGGATTGAGGAATGAAGATTGAGTATTGAGGATTGAAGATTGACGGTTGAGGATTGAGGAATGAGGATTGAGGATTGAAGATTGAGTATTGAGGATGGAAGATTGGCGATTGAGGATTGAGGATTGAAGATTGAAGATTGAGGATTGAGGGTTGTGGATTGCGGACGAGGACTGAGGGTTGAGTATTGATGTTTGAAGTCTGAGGAATGAGGATTGAGGATTGAGAATTGAGGATTGAGGATTGAGGATTGAAGATTGAGGATTCGGTATTGAGGATTGAAGAATGAGGATTGAGGATTGAGGACTGAGGATTGAGGATTGCAGATTGAGTATTGAGGATTGTAGATTGAGGATTGAGGATAGAGGATTGAAGATTGAGGATTGAGGATTGAGGATTGAAGATTGAGGATTCGGTATTGAGGATTGAGGATTGAGGATTGCGGATTGAGGACTGAGGATTGAGGATTGCAGATTGAGTATTGAGGATTGTAGATTGAGGACTGAGGATTGAGGATTGGAGGTTGAGGATTGAGTGTTGAGGATTGAGGATCGAGGATTGAGGATTGAAGATTGAGTATTGAGGATTGAAAATTAAGATTGAGGATTGAGGATTGAGGATTGAGGATTGTGGATTGAGGATTGAGCATTGAGGATTGAAAATTGAGGATTGAGGATTGAAGATTGAGTATTGAGGATTGAGGATTGAAGATTGAGGATTCGGTATTGAGGATTGAAGATTGAGGATTGAGGATTGAGGACTGAGGATTGAGGATTGCAGATTGAGTATTGAGGATTGTAGATTGAGGACTGAGGATTGAGAATTGATGGTTGATGATTGAGTGTTGAGGATTGAGGATTGAGTGTTGAGGATTGAGGATTGAGGATTGAGGATTGTAGATCGAGTATTGAGGATTGAAGATTAAGATTGAGGATTGAGGATTGAGGATTGAGGATTGAGCATTGAGGATTGAAGATTGAGTATTGAGGATTGAGGATTGAGGATTGAGGATTGATGATTGAGTATTGAGGATTGAATATTAAGATTGAGGGTTGAGGATTGAGGATTGAGGATTGAAGATTGAGGATTGGGGACTGAGTATTGAAGGTTGAGTGATGAGAATTGGTGTTTGTGGATAGAGATCTGAAGTTCGCAGATTGAGTATTGAGTATTGAAAGCTGTGAATTGAGGACATTCTATTGAGGATTGAGGATTGACAACTGATTGCGTAGGACTCAGGGCTGAAGATTGAGGATTCATGATTGAAAGATTCAGGATTGAGGTTTGAGGACTGACTATTGAGGAGTGAGGATTGAGGATTGAGGATTGTGGATTGAAGACTGAGGATTGGGTATTGAGTATTGAAGATTGAGGATTGAGGATTGTGGATTGAGGATTGAGGATTGAGGATTGAGGATTGAAGATTAAGGATTGGGGATTGAGGATTGACGATTGAGGATTGAGTATTGAGGATTAAGAATTGAGAGTTGAGGATTGAGGATTGAAGATACAGTATTGAGGATTGAAGATTGAGGATTGAGGATTGAGGATTGAGGATTGAGGACTGACTATGAGGGCTGAGGGTTGAGGATTGATGTTTGAGGACTGAGGACTGAGGGTTGAGGATTGAGAATTGAGGATTCAGGATTGAGGATTGAAGATTGAGGATTGAGGATTTAGGATTGAAGATTGAGGACTGGGTATTGAGGATTGAAGAATGAGGATTGAAGATTGAGGATAGAAGATTGAGGATTGAGGATTGAGGATTGAGGATTGAAGATTGAGTATTGAGGATTGAAGATTGAGGATTGGGGATTGAGGATTGAGGATTGACGATTGAAGATTCAGTATTGAGGATTGAAGATTGAGTATTGAGAATTGAGGATTGAGGATTGACTATGAGGGCTAAGGGTTGAGGATTGCGGTTTGAGGACTGAGGACTGGGGATTGAGGATTGAGAATTGAGGATTGAGGATTTAGGATTGAAGATTGAGGACTGGGTATTGAGAATTGAAGGACGAGGATTGAGGATAGAGGATAGAAGATTGAGGATTGAGGATTGAGTATTGAGGATTGAAGATTGAGTATTGAGGATTGAAGATTGAGGATTGGGGATTGAGGATTGAGGATTCAGGATTGAGGTTTGAGGACTGAGGATTGAGGGTTGAGGATTGAGGATTGAGGATTGACGCTTGAGGATCGATGGTTGAGGATGGAGGATTGAAGAGAGAGGACTGAGTGCTGAGGATTGAGTGCTGAGAATTGATGTTTGAGGATTGAGATTTGATTATTGAATATTGTGGATTGAGTATTGAACCATGAGAATTCAGGATATTCTTTTGAGTATTGAGAATTGAGTATTGACGGTTGAGTATTAAGGATTGATGCTTGAAGGTTGTTTGTTGAATATTGAGGATTGAGGATTGAGGACTGAAGATTGAGGATTGAAGATTTAGTATTGACGATTGAAGACTGAGGATTGAGGATTGAGTGTTGAGGATTGAGGACGAGGTCTGACGGCTGAGGATTGAGGTTTGTGGATTGAGGATTGAGGATTGAGGATTGAGGATTGAGGATTGAGGATTGAAGATTGAATATTGATGATAGAAGATTGAGGATTGAGGACTGAGTATTGAGGATTGACGATTGAGGACTGAGTATTGAGGATTGAGAATTGAGGATTGAGGATTGATGATTGAAGATTCAGTATTGAGGATTGAAGATTGAGTACTGAGAATTGAGGATTGAGGATTGACTATGAGGGCTAAGGGTTGAGGATTGCGGTTTGAGGGCTGAGGACTGGGGATTGAGGATTGAGAATTGAGGATTGAGGATTTAGGATTGAAGATTGAGGACTGGGTATTCAGGATTGAAGAATGAGGATTGAGGATTGAGGATAGAAGATTGAGGATTGAGGATTGAGGATTTAGGATTGAAGATTGAGTATTGAGGATTGAAGATTGAGGATTGGGGATTGAGGATTGAGGATTGAGGATTGAAGATTGAGGATTGGGGACTGAGTGTTGAGGGTTGAGTGATGAGAATTGATGTTTGTGGATAGAGATTTGAAGATTGCAGATTGAGTATTGCGTATGGAAAACTCTGAACTGAGGATATTCTATTGTGGATTGAGGATTGGCAACTGATTGTTGAGGACTGAGGGCTGAAGATTGAGGTTTCAGGATTGAGGATTCAGGATTGTGGTTTGAGGACTGAGGATTGAGGTTTGAGGATTGAGGATTGAGGATGGAGGATTGAGGATTGAGGATTGAGGATTGAGGATTGAGGATTGAGGATTGAGGATTGAAGATTGAGTATTGAGGATTGAAGATTGATGATTGAGTGTTGAGGATTGAAGATTGAGGATTGAGGATTGAGGATTGAGGATTGAGGATTGAGGATTGAAGATTGAGGATTGAGGAATGAGGATTGAGGATTCAGGATTGAGGATTGAGGATTGAGGATTGAAGATTGAGTATTGAGGATTGAATATTGAGGATTGAGGATTGAAGGTTGAGGATTGGGGATTGAGGATTGACGATTGAGGATTGAGTAATGACGATTAAGGATTGAGGATTGAGGATTGAACATTGAGGATTGAGGATTGTGGATTGAAGATTGAGGATTGGGTATTGAGGATTGAACATTGAGGATTGAGGATTGAGGATCGAGGATTGAAGGTTGAGGATTGAGCATTGAGGATTGAAGATTGAGTATTGAGGATTGAAGATTGATGATTGAGTGTTGAGGATTGAAGATTGAGGATTGAGGATTGAGGATTGAGGATTGAGGATTGAGGATTGAAGATTGAGGATTGGGGATTGAAGATTGAGTATTGAGGATTCAAGATTGAGGATTGAGGATTGAGGATTGAGGATTGAGGATTGAGGATTGAGGATTGCGGATTGAGGATTGAAGATTGAGTATTGAGGATTGAATATTGAGGATTGTGGATTGAGGATTGAGGATTGAGGATTGAAAATTAAGGATTGGGGATTGAGGATTGACGATTGAGGATTGAGTATTGAGGATTAAGAATTGAGGATTGAGGATTGAGGATTGAAGGTTGAGGATTGGGGACTGAGAGCTGAGGGTTGAGTGATGAGAATTGATGTTTCTGGATAGAGGTTTAAAGATTGCAGATTGAGTATTGAGTATTGAAAGCTGTGAATTGATGATATTCTATTGAAGATTGAGAATTGACAACTGATTGTTGAGGACTTAGGTCTGAAGATTGAGGATTCAGGATTGAGGATTCAGGATTGAGGTGATGAGGACTGAGGATTGAGGATTGGGTATTGCGCATTGAGCATTGAGGATTGAGGATTGAGGATTGAGGATTGAGGATTGAGGATTGAAGATTGAATATTGATGATTGAAGATTGAGGATTGAGGATTGAGGATTGACGATTGAGGACTGAGTATTGAGGATTGAGAATTGAGGATTGAGGATTGAGGATTGAAGATTCAGTGTTGAGGATTGAAGATTGAGTATTGAGAATTGAGGATTGAGGATTGACTATGAGGGCTGAGGGTTGAGGATTGCGGTTTGAGGACTGAGGACTGAGGATTGAGGATTGAGAATTGAGGATTGAGGATTTAGGATTGAAGATTGAGGACTGGGTATTGAGGATTGAAGAATGAGGATTGAGGATTGAGTATTGAGGATTGAAGGTTGAGGATTGAGGATTGAGGATTGAACATTGAGGACTGAGTGCTGAGGGTTGAGTGATGAGAATTGATGTTTGCGGATAGAGATTTGAAGATTGCAGATTGAGTATTGTGTATCGAAAACTGCGAATTGAGGATATTCTATTAAGTATTGAGGATTGTCTCCTGACTGTTGAGGACTGAGGGCTGAAGATTGAGGATTCAGGATTGAGGATTCAGAATTGAGGTTTGAGGTCTAAGTATTGAGGATTGAGGATTCAAGATTGAGTATTGAGGATTGAAGATTGAGGATTGAGGATTGAGGATTGAGGATTGAGGATTGAGGATTGAAGATTGAGGATTGGGGTTTGAAGATTGATTATTGAGGATTCAAGATTGAGGGTTGAGGATTGAGGATTGAGGATCGCGGATTGAGGATTGAAGATTGAGTATTGAGGATTGAATATTGAGGATTGTGGATTGAGGATTGAGGATTGAGGATTGAAAATTAAGGATTGGGGATTGAGGACTGACGATTGAGGATTGAGTATTGAGGATTAAGAATTGAGGATTGAGGATTGAGGATTGAAGATTGAGGATTGGGGACTGAGAGCTGAGGGCTGAGTGATGAGAATTGATGTTTGTGGATAGAGATTTAAAGATTGCAGATTGAGTATTGAGTATTGAAAACTGTGAATTGATGATATTCTATTGAGGATTGAGAATTGACAACTGATTGTTGAGGACTTAGGTCTGAAGATTGAGGATTCAGGATTGAGGATTCAGGATTGAGGTGATGAGGACTGAGGATTGAGGATTTGGTATTGCGAATTGAGCATTGAGGATTGAGGATTGAGGACTGAGGATTGAGGACTGAAGATTGAATATTGATGATTGAAGGTTGAGGATTGAGGATTGAGGGCTGTGGATTGAGGACGAGGACTGAGGGTTGAGTATTGATGTTTGAGGTCTGAGGATTGAGGATTGAGGATTGAGAATTGAGAATTGAGGATTCAGGATTGAGGATTGAAGATTGAGGATTGGGTATTGAGCATTGAAGAATGAGGATTGAGGATTGAGGATTGAGGATTGAGGATTGAAGATTGAGGATTGAGGATTGAGGATGGAGGATTGAAGATTGAGTATTGAGGATTCAAGATTGAGGATTGAGGTTTGAGGACTGAGGACTGAGGATTGTAGACTGAGGATTGGGGACTGAGTGTTGAGGGTTGAGTGATGAGAATTGATGTCTGTGGATAGAGATTTGAAGATTGCAGATTGAGTATTGCGTATGGAAAACTCCGAACTGAGGATATTCTATTGAGGATTGAGGATTGATCACTGATTGTTGAGGACAGGGCGCTGAAGATTGAGGATTCAGGATTGAGGATTCATGATTGTGGTTTGAGGACTGAGGATTGAGGATTGAGGATTGAGGACTGAGGATTGAGGATTGAAGATTGAGGATTGGGTATTGAGGATTTAGGATTGAAGATTGAGGACTGGGTATTGAGGATTGAAGAATGAGGATTGAGGATTGAGGATAGAAGATTGAGGATTGAGGTTTGAGGATTGAGGATTGAGGATTGAAGATTGAATATTGATGATAGAAGATTGAGGATTGAGGACTGAGGGTTGAGGATTGACGATTGAGTACTGAGTATTGAGGATTGAGAATTGAGGATTGAGGATTGACGATCGAAGATTCAGTATTGAGGATCGAAGATTGAGTATTGAGAATTGAGGATTGAGGATTGACTATGAGGGCTAAGGGTTGAGGATTGCGGTTTGTGGACTGAGGACTGGGGATTGAGGATTGAGAGTTGAGGATTGAGGATTTAGGATTGAAGATTGAGGACTGGGTATTGAGGATTGAAGAATGAGGATTGAGGATTGAGGGTAGAAGATTGAGGATTGAGGATTGAGGATTGAGGATTGAAGATTGAGTATTGAGGAGTGAAGATTGAGGGTTGGGGATTGAGGATTGAGGATTGACGATTGAAGATTCAGTATTGAGGATTGAAGATTGAGTATTGAGAATTGAGGATTGAGGATTGACTATGAGGGCTAAGGGTTGAGGATTGCGGTTTGAGGACTGAGGACTGGGGATTGAGGATTGAGAATTGAGGATTGAGGATTTAGGATTGAAGATTGAGGACTGGGTATTGAGAATTGAAGGATGAGGATTGAGGATTGAGGATAGAAGATTGAGGATTGAGTATTGAGGATTGAAGATTGAGTATTGAGGATTGAAGATTGAGGATTGGGGATTGAGGATTGAGGATTCAGGATTGAGGTTTGAGGACTGAGGATTGAGGGTTGAGGATTGAGGATTGAGGATTGACGCTTGAGGATCGATGGTTGAGGATGGAGGATTGAAGAGAGAGGACTGAGTGCAGAGGATTGAGTGCTGAGAATTGATGTTTGAGGATTGAGATTTGATTATTGAATATTGTGGATTGAGTATTGAACCATGAGAATTCAGGATATTCTTTTGAGTATTGAGAATTGAGTATTGACGGTTGAGTATTAAGGATTGATGCTTGAAGGTTGTTTGTTGAATATTGAGGATTGAGGATTGAGGACTGAAGATTGAGGATTGAAGATTTAGTATTGACGATTGAAGACTGAGGATTGAGGATTGAGTGTTGAGGATTGAGGACGAGGTCTGACGGCTGAGGATTGAGGTTTGTGGATTGAGGATTGAGGATTGAGGATTGAGGATTGAGGATTGAGGATTGAAGATTGAATATTGATGATAGAAGATTGAGGATTGAGGACTGAGTATTGAGGATTGAGAATTGAGGATTGAGGATTGATGATTGAAGATTCAGTATTGAGGATTGAAGATTGAGTACTGAGAATTGAGGATTGAGGATTGACTATGAGGGCTAAGGGTTGAGGATTGCGGTTTGAGGGCTGAGGACTGGGGATTGAGGATTGAGAATTGAGGATTGAGGATTTAGGATTGAAGATTGAGGACTGGGTATTCAGGATTGAAGAATGAGGATTGAGGATTGAGGATAGAAGATTGAGGATTGGGGATTGAGGATTGAGGATTGAAGATTGAGTATTGAGGATTGAAGATTGAGGATTGGGGATTGAGGATTGAGGATTGAGGATTGAAGATTGAGGATTGGGGACTGAGTGTTGAGGGTTGAGTGATGAGAATTGATGTTTGTGGATAGAGATTTGAAGATTGCAGATTGAGTATTGCGTATGGAAAACTCTGAACTGAGGATATTCTATTGAGGATTGAGGATTGGCAACTGATTGTTGAGGACTGAGGGCTGAAGATTGAGGTTTCAGGATTGAGGATTCAGGATTGTGGTTTGAGGACTGAGGATTGAGGTTTGAGGATTGAGGATTGAGGATGGAGGATTGAGGATTGAGGATTGAGGATTGAGGATTGAGGATTGAGGATTGAGGATTGAAGATTGAGTATTGAGGATTGAAGATTGATGATTGACTGTTGAGGATTGAAGATTGAGGATTGAGGATTGAGGATTGAGGATTGAGGATTGAGGATTGAAGATTGAGGATTGAGGAATGAGGATTGAGGATTGAGGATTGAGGATTGAGGATTGAGGATTGAAGATTGAGTATTGAGGATTGAATATTGAGGATTGAGGATTGAAGGTTGAGGATTGGGGATTGAGGATTGACGATTGAGGATTGAGTAATGACGATTAAGGATTGAGGATTGAGGATTGAACATTGAGGATTGAGGATTGTGGATTGAAGATTGAGGATTGGGTATTGAGGATTGAACATTGAGGATTGAGGATTGAGGATCGAGGATTGAAGGTTGAGGATTGAGCATTGAGGATTGAAGATTGAGTATTGAGGATTGAAGATTGATGATTGAGTGTTGAGGATTGAAGATTGAGGATTGAGGATTGAGGATTGAGGATTGAGGATTGAGGATTGAAGATTGAGGATTGGGGATTGAAGATTGAGTATTGAGGATTCAAGATTGAGGATTGAGGATTGAGGATTGAGGATTGAGGATTGAGGATTGAGGATTGCGGATTGAGGATTGAAGATTGAGTATTGAGGATTGAATATTGAGGATTGTGGATTGAGGATTGAGGATTGAGGACTGAAAATTAAGGATTGGGGATTGAGGATTGACGATTGAGGATTGAGTATTGAGGATTAAGAATTGAGGATTGAGGATTGAGGATTGAAGGTTGAGGATTGGGGACTGAGAGCTGAGGGTTGAGTGATGAGAATTGATGTTTCTGGATAGAGGTTTAAAGATTGCAGATTGAGTATTGAGTATTGAAAGCTGTGAATTGATGATATTCTATTGAAGATTGAGAATTGACAACTGATTGTTGAGGACTTAGGTCTGAAGATTGAGGATTCAGGATTGAGGATTCAGGATTGAGGTGATGAGGACTGAGGATTGAGGATTGGGTATTGCGCATTGAGCATTGAGGATTGAGGATTGAGGATTGAGGATTGAGGATTGAGGATTGAGGATTGAGGATTGAAGATTGAATATTGATGATTGAAGATTGAGGATTGAGGATTGAGGATTGACGATTGAGGACTGAGTATTGAGGATTGAGAATTGAGGATTGAGGATTGAGGATTGAAGATTCAGTATTGAGGATTGAAGATTGAGTATTGAGAATTGAGGATTGAGGATTGACTATGAGGGCTGAGGGTTGAGGATTGCGGTTTGAGGACTGAGGACTGAGGATTGAGGATTGAGAATTGAGGATTGAGGATTTAGGATTGAAGATTGAGGACTGGGTATTGAGGATTGAAGAATGAGGATTGAGGATTGAGTATTGAGGATTGAAGGTTGAGGATTGAGGATTGAGGATTGAACATTGAGGACTGAGTGCTGAGGGTTGAGTGATGAGAATTGATGTTTGCGGATAGAGACTTGAAGATTGCAGATTGAGTATTGTGTATCGAAAACTGCGAATTGAGGATATTCTATTAAGTATTGAGGATTGTCTCCTGACTGTTGAGGACTGAGGGCTGAAGATTGAGGATTCAGGATTGAGGATTCAGAATTGAGGTTTGAGGTCTAAGTATTGAGGATTGAGGATTCAAGATTGAGTATTGAGGATTGAAGATTGAGGATTGAGGATTGAGGATTGAGGATTGAGGATTGAGGATTGAAGATTGAGGATTGGGGTTTGAAGATTGATTATTGAGGATTCAAGATTGAGGGTTGAGGATTGAGGATTGAGGATTGCGGATTGAGGATTGAAGATTGAGTATTGAGGATTGAATATTGAGGATTGTGGATTGAGGATTGAGGATTGAGGATTGAAAATTAAGGATTGGGGATTGAGGACTGACGATTGAGGATTGAGTATTGAGGATTAAGAATTGAGGATTGAGGATTGAGGATTGAAGATTGAGGATTGGGGACTGAGAGCTGAGGGCTGAGTGATGAGAATTGATGTTTGTGGATAGAGATTTAAAGATTGCAGATTGAGTATTGAGTATTGAAAACTGTGAATTGATGATATTCTATTGAGGATTGAGAATTGACAACTGATTGTTGAGGACTTAGGTCTGAAGATTGAGGATTCAGGATTGAGGATTGAAGATTGAGTATTGAGAATTGAGGATTGAGGATTGACTATGAGGGCTAAGGGTTGAGGATTGCGGTTTGAGGACTGAGGACTGGGGATTGAGGATTGAGAATTGAGGATTGAGGATTTAGGATTGAAGATTGAGGACTGGGTATTGAGAATTGAAGGATGAGGATTGAGGATTGAGGATAGAAGATTGAGGATTGAGTATTGAGGATTGAAGATTGAGTATTGAGGATTGAAGATTGAGGATTGGGGATTGAGGATTGAGGATTCAGGATTGAGGTTTGAGGACTGAGGATTGAGGGTTGAGGATTGAGGATTGAGGATTGACGCTTGAGGATCGATGGTTGAGGATGGAGGATTGAAGAGAGAGGACTGAGTGCTGAGGATTGAGTGCTGAGAATTGATGTTTGAGGATTGAGATTTGATTATTGAATATTGTGGATTGAGTATTGAACCATGAGAATTCAGGATATTCTTTTGAGTATTGAGAATTGAGTATTGACGGTTGAGTATTAAGGATTGATGCTTGAAGGTTGTTTGTTGAATATTGAGGATTGAGGATTGAGGACTGAAGATTGAGGATTGAAGATTTAGTATTGACGATTGAAGACTGAGGATTGAGGATTGAGTGTTGAGGATTGAGGACGAGGTCTGACGGCTGAGGATTGAGGTTTGTGGATTGAGGATTGAGGATTGAGGATTGAGGATTGAGGATTGAGGATTGAAGATTGAATATTGATGATAGAAGATTGAGGATTGAGGACTGAGTATTGAGGATTGAGAATTGAGGATTGAGGATTGATGATTGAAGATTCAGTATTGAGGATTGAAGATTGAGTACTGAGAATTGAGGATTGAGGATTGACTATGAGGGCTAAGGGTTGAGGATTGCGGTTTGAGGGCTGAGGACTGGGGATTGAGGATTGAGAATTGAGGATTGAGGATTTAGGATTGAAGATTGAGGACTGGGTATTCAGGATTGAAGAATGAGGATTGAGGATTGAGGATAGAAGATTGAGGATTGAGGATTGAGGATTGAGGATTGAAGATTGAGTATTGAGGATTGAAGATTGAGGATTGGGGATTGAGGATTGAGGATTGAGGATTGAAGATTGAGGATTGGGGACTGAGTGTTGAGGGTTGAGTGATGAGAATTGATGTTTGTGGATAGAGATTTGAAGATTGCAGATTGAGTATTGCGTATGGAAAACTCTGAACTGAGGATATTCTATTGAGGATTGAGGATTGGCAACTGATTGTTGAGGACTGAGGGCTGAAGATTGAGGTTTCAGGATTGAGGATTCAGGATTGTGGTTTGAGGACTGAGGATTGAGGTTTGAGGATTGAGGATTGAGGATGGAGGATTGAGGATTGAGGATTGAGGATTGAGGATTGAGGATTGAGGATTGAGGATTGAAGATTGAGTATTGAGGATTGAAGATTGATGATTGACTGTTGAGGATTGAAGATTGAGGATTGAGGATTGAGGATTGAGGATTGAGGATTGAGGATTGAAGATTGAGGATTGAGGAATGAGGATTGAGGATTGAGGATTGAGGATTGAGGATTGAGGATTGAAGATTGAGTATTGAGGATTGAATATTGAGGATTGAGGATTGAAGGTTGAGGATTGGGGATTGAGGATTGACGATTGAGGATTGAGTAATGACGATTAAGGATTGAGGATTGAGGATTGAACATTGAGGATTGAGGATTGTGGATTGAAGATTGAGGATTGGGTATTGAGGATTGAACATTGAGGATTGAGGATTGAGGATCGAGGATTGAAGGTTGAGGATTGAGCATTGAGGATTGAAGATTGAGTATTGAGGATTGAAGATTGATGATTGAGTGTTGAGGATTGAAGATTGAGGATTGAGGATTGAGGATTGAGGATTGAGGATTGAGGATTGAAGATTGAGGATTGGGGATTGAAGATTGAGTATTGAGGATTCAAGATTGAGGATTGAGGATTGAGGATTGAGGATTGAGGATTGAGGATTGAGGATTGCGGATTGAGGATTGAAGATTGAGTATTGAGGATTGAATATTGAGGATTGTGGATTGAGGATTGAGGATTGAGGATTGAAAATTAAGGATTGGGGATTGAGGATTGACGATTGAGGATTGAGTATTGAGGATTAAGAATTGAGGATTGAGGATTGAGGATTGAAGGTTGAGGATTGGGGACTGAGAGCTGAGGGTTGAGTGATGAGAATTGATGTTTCTGGATAGAGGTTTAAAGATTGCAGATTGAGTATTGAGTATTGAAAGCTGTGAATTGATGATATTCTATTGAAGATTGAGAATTGACAACTGATTGTTGAGGACTTAGGTCTGAAGATTGAGGATTCAGGATTGAGGATTCAGGATTGAGGTGATGAGGACTGAGGATTGAGGATTGGGTATTGCGCATTGAGCATTGAGGATTGAGGATTGAGGATTGAGGATTGAGGATTGAGGATTGAGGATTGAGGATTGAAGATTGAATATTGATGATTGAAGATTGAGGATTGAGGATTGAGGATTGACGATTGAGGACTGAGTATTGAGGATTGAGAATTGAGGATTGAGGATTGAGGATTGAAGATTCAGTATTGAGGATTGAAGATTGAGTATTGAGAATTGAGGATTGAGGATTGACTATGAGGGCTGAGGGTTGAGGATTGCGGTTTGAGGACTGAGGACTGAGGATTGAGGATTGAGAATTGAGGATTGAGGATTTAGGATTGAAGATTGAGGACTGGGTATTGAGGATTGAAGAATGAGGATTGAGGATTGAGTATTGAGGATTGAATGTTGAGGATTGAGGATTGAGGATTGAACATTGAGGACTGAGTGCTGAGGGTTGAGTGATGAGAATTGATGTTTGCGGATAGAGACTTGAAGATTGCAGATTGAGTATTGTGTATCGAAAACTGCGAATTGAGGATATTCTATTAAGTATTGAGGATTGTCTCCTGACTGTTGAGGACTGAGGGCTGAAGATTGAGGATTCAGGATTGAGGATTCAGAATTGAGGTTTGAGGTCTAAGTATTGAGGATTGAGGATTCAAGATTGAGTATTGAGGATTGAAGATTGAGGATTGAGGATTGAGGATTGAGGATTGAGGATTGAGGATTGAAGATTGAGGATTGGGGTTTGAAGATTGATTATTGAGGATTCAAGATTGAGGGTTGAGGATTGAGGATTGAGGATTGCGGATTGAGGATTGAAGATTGAGTATTGAGGATTGAATATTGAGGATTGTGGATTGAGGATTGAGGATTGAGGATTGAAAATTAAGGATTGGGGATTGAGGACTGACGATTGAGGATTGAGTATTGAGGATTAAGAATTGAGGATTGAGGATTGAGGATTGAAGATTGAGGATTGGGGACTGAGAGCTGAGGGCTGAGTGATGAGAATTGATGTTTGTGGATAGAGATTTAAAGATTGCAGATTGAGTATTGAGTATTGAAAACTGTGAATTGATGATATTCTATTGAGGATTGAGAATTGACAACTGATTGTTGAGGACTTAGGTCTGAAGATTGAGGATTCAGGATTGAGGATTCAGGATTGAGGTGATGAGGACTGAGGATTGAGGATTTGGTATTGCGAATTGAGCATTGAGGATTGAGGATTGAGGACTGAGGATTGAGGACTGAAGATTGAATATTGATGATTGAAGGTTGAGGATTGAGGATTGAGGGCTGTGGATTGAGGACGAGGACTGAGGGTTGAGTATTGATGTTTGAGGTCTGAGGATTGAGGATTGAGGATTGAGAATTGAGAATTGAGGATTCAGGATTGAGGATTGAAGATTGAGGATTGGGTATTGAGCATTGAAGAATGAGGATTGAGGATTGAGGATTGAGGATTGAGGATTGAAGATTGAGGATTGAGGATTGAGGATGGAGGATTGAAGATTGAGTATTGAGGATTCAAGATTGAGGATTGAGGTTTGAGGACTGAGGACTGAGGATTGTAGACTGAGGATTGGGGACTGAGTGTTGAGGGTTGAGTGATGAGAATTGATGTCTGTGGATAGAGATTTGAAGATTGCAGATTGAGTATTGCGTATGGAAAACTCCGAACTGAGGATATTCTATTGAGGATTGAGGATTGATCACTGATTGTTGAGGACAGGGCGCTGAAGATTGAGGATTCAGGATTGAGGATTCATGATTGTGGTTTGAGGACTGAGGATTGAGGATTGAGGATTGAGGACTGAGGACTGAGGATTGAAGATTGAGGATTGGGTATTGAGGATTTAGGATTGAAGATTGAGGACTGGGTATTGAGGATTGAAGAATGAGGATTGAGGATTGAGGATAGAAGATTGAGGATTGAGGTTTGAGGATTGAGGATTGAGGATTGAAGATTGAATATTGATGATAGAAGATTGAGGATTGAGGACTGAGGGTTGAGGATTGACGATTGAGTACTGAGTATTGAGGATTTAGAATTGAGGATTGAGGATTGACGATCGAAGATTCAGTATTGAGGATCGAAGATTGAGTATTGAGAATTGAGGATTGAGGATTGACTATGAGGGCTAAGGGTTGAGGATTGCGGTTTGTGGACTGAGGACTGGGGATTGAGGATTGAGAGTTGAGGATTGAGGATTTAGGATTGAAGATTGAGGACTGGGTATTGAGGATTGAAGAATGAGGATTGAGGATTGAGGGTAGAAGATTGAGGATTGAGGATTGAGGATTGAGGATTGAAGATTGAGTATTGAGGAGTGAAGATTGAGGGTTGGGGATTGAGGATTGAGGATTGACGATTGAAGATTCAGTATTGAGGATTGAAGATTGAGTATTGAGAATTGAGGATTGAGGATTGACTATGAGGGCTAAGGGTTGAGGATTGCGGTTTGAGGACTGAGGACTGGGGATTGAGGATTGAGAATTGAGGATTGAGGATTTAGGATTGAAGATTGAGGACTGGGTATTGAGAATTGAAGGATGAGGATTGAGGATTGAGGATAGAAGATTGAGGATTGAGGATTGAGTATTGAGGATTGAAGATTGAGTATTGAGGATTGAAGATTGAGGATTGGGGATTGAGGATTGAGGATTCAGGATTGAGGTTTGAGGACTGAGGATTGAGGGTTGAGGATTGAGGATTGAGGATTGACGCTTGAGGATCGATGGTTGAGGATGGAGGATTGAAGAGAGAGGACTGAGTGCTGAGGATTGAGTGCTGAGAATTGATGTTTGAGGATTGAGATTTGATTATTGAATATTGTGGATTGAGTATTGAACCATGAGAATTCAGGATATTCTTTTGAGTATTGAGAATTGAGTATTGACGGTTGAGTATTAAGGATTGATGCTTGAAGGTTGTTTGTTGAATATTGAGGATTGAGGATTGAGGACTGAAGATTGAGGATTGAAGATTTAGTATTGACGATTGAAGACTGAGGATTGAGGATTGAGTGTTGAGGATTGAGGACGAGGTCTGACGGCTGAGGATTGAGGTTTGTGGATTGAGGATTGAGGATTGAGGATTGAGGATTGAGGATTGAGGATTGAAGATTGAATATTGATGATAGAAGATTGAGGATTGAGGACTGAGTATTGAGGATTGAGAATTGAGGATTGAGGATTGATGATTGAAGATTCAGTATTGAGGATTGAAGATTGAGTACTGAGAATTGAGGATTGAGGATTGACTATGAGGGCTAAGGGTTGAGGATTGCGGTTTGAGGGCTGAGGACTGGGGATTGAGGATTGAGAATTGAGGATTGAGGATTTAGGATTGAAGATTGAGGACTGGGTATTCAGGATTGAAGAATGAGGATTGAGGATTGAGGATAGAAGATTGAGGATTGAGGATTGAGGATTGAGGATTGAAGATTGAGTATTGAGGATTGAAGATTGAGGATTGGGGATTGAGGATTGAGGATTGAGGATTGAAGATTGAGGATTGGGGACTGAGTGTTGAGGGTTGAGTGATGAGAATTGATGTTTGTGGATAGAGATTTGAAGATTGCAGATTGAGTATTGCGTATGGAAAACTCTGAACTGAGGATATTCTATTGAGGATTGAGGATTGGCAACTGATTGTTGAGGACTGAGGGCTGAAGATTGAGGTTTCAGGATTGAGGATTCAGGATTGTGGTTTGAGGACTGAGGATTGAGGTTTGAGGATTGAGGATTGAGGATGGAGGATTGAGGATTGAGGATTGAGGATTGAGGATTGAGGATTGAGGATTGAGGATTGAAGATTGAGTATTGAGGATTGAAGATTGATGATTGAGTGTTGAGGATTGAAGATTGAGGATTGAGGATTGAGGATTGAGGATTGAGGATTGAGGATTGAAGATTGAGGATTGAGGAATGAGGATTGAGGATTGAGGATTGAGGATTGAGGATTGAGGATTGAAGATTGAGTATTGAGGATTGAATATTGAGGATTGAGGATTGAAGGTTGAGGATTGGGGATTGAGGATTGACGATTGAGGATTGAGTAAAGACGATTAAGGATTGAGGATTGAGGATTGAACATTGAGGATTGAGGATTGTGGATTGAAGATTGAGGATTGGGTATTGAGGATTGAACATTGAGGATTGAGGATTGAGGATCGAGGATTGAAGGTTGAGGATTGAGCATTGAGGATTGAAGATTGAGTATTGAGGATTGAAGATTGATGATTGAGTGTTGAGGATTGAAGATTGAGGATTGAGGATTGAGGATTGAGGATTGAGGATTGAGGATTGAAGATTGAGGATTGGGGATTGAAGATTGAGTATTGAGGATTCAAGATTGAGGATTGAGGATTGAGGATTGAGGATTGAGGATTGAGGATTGAGGATTGCGGATTGAGGATTGAAGATTGGGTATTGAGGATTGAATATTGAGGATTGTGGATTGAGGATTGAGGATTGAGGATTGAAAATTAAGGATTGGGGATTGAGGATTGACGATTGAGGATTGAGTATTGAGGATTAAGAATTGAGGATTGAGGATTGAGGATTGAAGGTTGAGGATTGGGGACTGAGAGCTGAGGGTTGAATGATGAGAATTGATGTTTCTGGATAGAGGTTTAAAGATTGCAGATTGAGTATTGAGTATTGAAAGCTGTGAATTGATGATATTCTATTGAAGATTGAGAATTGACAACTGATTGTTGAGGACTTAGGTCTGAAGATTGAGGATTCAGGATTGAGGATTCAGGATTGAGGTGATGAGGACTGAGGATTGAGGATTGGGTATTGCGCATTGAGCATTGAGGATTGAGGATTGAGGATTGAGGATTGAGGATTGAGGATTGAGGATTGAGGATTGAAGATTGAATATTGATGATTGAAGATTGAGGATTGAGGATTGAGGATTGACGATTGAGGACTGAGTATTGAGGATTGAGAATTGAGGATTGAGGATTGAGGATTGAAGATTCAGTATTGAGGATTGAAGATTGAGTATTGAGAATTGAGGATTGAGGATTGACTATGAGGGCTGAGGGTTGAGGATTGCGGTTTGAGGACTGAGGACTGAGGATTGAGGATTGAGAATTGAGGATTGAGGATTTAGGATTGAAGATTGAGGACTGGGTATTGAGGATTGAAGAATGAGGATTGAGGATTGAGTATTGAGGATTGAAGGTTGAGGATTGAGGATTGAGGATTGAACATTGAGGACTGAGTGCTGAGGGTTGAGTGATGAGAATTGATGTTTGCGGATAGAGATTTGAAGATTGCAGATTGAGTATTGTGTATCGAAAACTGCGAATTGAGGATATTCTATTAAGTATTGAGGATTGTCTCCTGACTGTTGAGGACTGAGGGCTGAAGATTGAGGATTCAGGATTGAGGATTCAGAATTGAGGTTTGAGGTCTAAGTATTGAGGATTGAGGATTCAAGATTGAGTATTGAGGATTGAAGATTGAGGATTGAGGATTGAGGATTGAGGATTGAGGATTGAGGATTGAAGATTGAGGATTGGGGTTTGAAGATTGATTATTGAGGATTCAAGTATGAGGGTTGAGGATTGAGGATTGAGGATTGCGGATTGAGGATTGAAGATTGAGTATTGAGGATTGAATATTGAGGATTGTGGATTGAGGATTGAGGATTGAGGATTGAAAATTAAGGATTGGGGATTGAGGACTGACGATTGAGGATTGAGTATTGAGGATTAAGAATTGAGGATTGAGGATTGAGGATTGAAGATTGAGGATTGGGGACTGAGAGCTGAGGGCTGAGTGATGAGAATTGATGTTTGTGGATAGAGATTTAAAGATTGCAGATTGAGTATTGAGTATTGAAAACTGTGAATTGATGATATTCTATTGAGGATTGAGAATTGACAACTGATTGTTGAGGACTTAGGTCTGAAGATTGAGGATTCAGGATTGAGGATTCAGGATTGAGGTGATGAGGACTGAGGATTGAGGATTTGGTATTGCGAATTGAGCATTGAGGATTGAGGATTGAGGACTGAGGATTGAGGACTGAAGATTGAATATTGATGATTGAAGGTTGAGGATTGAGGATTGAGGGCTGTGGATTGAGGACGAGGACTGAGGGTTGAGTATTGATGTTTGAGGTCTGAGGATTGAGGATTGAGGATTGAGAATTGAGAATTGAGGATTCAGGATTGAGGATTGAAGATTGAGGATTGGGTATTGAGCATTGAAGAATGAGGATTGAGGATTGAGGATTGAGGATTGAGGATTGAAGATTGAGGATTGAGGATTGAGGATGGAGGATTGAAGATTGAGTATTGAGGATTCAAGATTGAGGATTGAGGTTTGAGGACTGAGGACTGAGGATTGTAGACTGAGGATTGGGGACTGAGTGTTGAGGGTTGAGTGATGAGAATTGATGTCTGTGGATAGAGATTTGAAGATTGCAGATTGAGTATTGCGTATGGAAAACTCCGAACTGAGGATATTCTATTGAGGATTGAGGATTGATCACTGATTGTTGAGGACAGGGCGCTGAAGATTGAGGATTCAGGATTGAGGATTCATGATTGTGGTTTGAGGACTGAGGATTGAGGATTGAGGATTGAGGACTGAGGATTGAGGATTGAAGATTGAGGATTGGGTATTGAGGATTTAGGATTGAAGATTGAGGACTGGGTATTGAGGATTGAAGAATGAGGATTGAGGATTGAGGATAGAAGATTGAGGATTGAGGTTTGAGGATTGAGGATTGAGGATTGAAGATTGAATATTGATGATAGAAGATTGAGGATTGAGGACTGAGGGTTGAGGATTGACGATTGAGTACTGAGTATTGAGGATTGAGAATTGAGGATTGAGGATTGACGATCGAAGATTCAGTATTGAGGATCGAAGATTGAGTATTGAGAATTGAGGATTGAGGATTGCCTATGAGGGCTAAGGGTTGAGGATTGCGGTTTGTGGACTGAGGACTGGGGATTGAGGATTGAGAGTTGAGGATTGAGGATTTAGGATTGAAGATTGAGGACTGGGTATTGAGGATTGAAGAATGAGGATTGAGGATTGAGGGTAGAAGATTGAGGATTGAGGATTGAGGATTGAGGATTGAAGATTGAGTATTGAGGAGTGAAGATTGAGGATTGGGGATTGAGGATTGAGGATTGAGGATTGAAGATTGAGGATTGGAGACTGAGTGTTGAGGGTTGAGTGATGAGAATTGATGTTTGTGGATAGAGATTTGAAGATTGCAGATTGAGTATTGCGTATGGAAAACTCTGAACTGAGGATATTCTATTGAGGATTGAGGATTGACAACTGATTGTTGAGGACTGAGGACTGAAGATTGAGGTTTCAGGATTGAGGATTCAGGATAGTGGTTTGAGGACTGAGGATTGAGGTTTGAGGATTGAGGATTGAGGATTGAGGATTGAGGATTGAGGACTGAGGATTGATGATTGAGGATTGAAGATTGAGTATTGAGGATTGAAGATTGACTATTGAGGATTGAGGATTGAGGATTGAGGATTGAAGATTGAGGATTGGAAATTGAGGATTGACGATTGAGGATTGAGTAATGACGATTAAGGATTGAGGATTGAGGATTGAACATTGAGGATTAAGGATTGAGGATTGAAGATTGAGGATTGAGGATTGAGGATTGAGGATTGAGGATTGACGATTGAGGATTGAAAATTAAGATTGAGGATTGAGGATTGAGGATTGAGTATTGAAGATTGAGGATTTGGGACTGAGGATTGAAGATTGTGGATTGAGGATTGAGGGTTGAGGATTGAGTATTGAGGATTGAGGATTGAGGATTGAGGACAGGGAATCGAGGATTGAAGAATGTGGATTGAGGATTGAGGATTGAGGATTGAAGATTGAGTATTGAGGAGTGCAGATTGACGATTGAGGATTGAGCATTGAGGATTGAGTGTTGAGGATTCAGGATTGAGGATTGAAGATTGAGTATTGAGGATTGAAGATTGAGGATTGAGGATTGAGGATTGAGGATTGAGGATTGAGGATTGAAGATTGAGTATTGAGGATTGAAGGTTAAGATTGAGGATTGAGGATTGAGGATTGAGGATTGAACATTGAGGATTGGGGACTGAGTATTGAGGGTTGAGTGATGAGAATTGATGTTTGTGTATAGAGGTCTGAAGATTGCAGATTGAGTATTGAGTATTGAAACCTGTGAATTGAGGATATTCTATTGAGGATTGAGGATTGAAAACTGATTGTTGAGGACTCAGGGCTGAAGATTGAGGATTCAGGATTGAGGATTCAGGATTGAGGTTTGATGACTGAGGATTGAGGATTGAGGATTGAGGATTGAGCATTGAGAATTGAAGACTGAGGATTGGGTATTGAGGATTGAACGTAGAGGATAGAGGGTTGAGGATTGAGGATTGAGGATTGAGGATTGTGGACTGATGATTGAATATTAATGATTGAAGATTGAGGATTGAGGATTGAGGGTTGTGGGTTGAGGACGAGGACTGCGGGTTGAGTATTGGTGTCTGAAGTCTGAGGATTGAGGATTGAGGATTGAGAAGTGAGGATTGAGGATTGAGGATTGAAGATTGAGGATTCGGTATTGAGGATTGAAGAATGAGGATTGAGGATTGAGGACTGTGGATTGAGGATTGAGTATTGAGGGTTGAGTGACGAGAATTGATGACTGTGGATAGAGATTTGAAGATTGCAGATTGAGTATTGAGTATTGAAAACTGTGAACTGATGATATTCTATTGAGGATTGAGGATTGATAACTGATTGTTGAGGACTGAGGGCTGAAGACTGAGGACCCAGGATTGAGGATTCAGGATTGAGGTTTGAGGACTTAGGATTGATGATTGAGGATTGTGGATTGAGGATTGAGAACTGAAGATTGAGGGTTGAGGATTGAGGATTGAGGATTGAGGATAGGGAATTGAGGATTGAAGAATGTGGATTGAGGATTGAGGATTGAGGATTGAAGATTGAGTATTGAGGAGTGAAGATTGACGATTGAGGATTGAGGTTTGAGGATTGAGTGTTGAGGATTCAGGATTGAGTATTGAGGATTGAAGAATGAGGATTGAGGATTGAGGGTTGAGTGATGAGAATTGATGACTGTGGATAGAGATTTGAAGATTGCAGATTGAGTATTGAGTATTGAAACCTGTGAATTGAGGATATTCTATTGAGGATTGAGGATTGTCAACTGATTGTTGAGGACTCAGGGCTGAAGATTGAGGATTCAGGATTGAGGATTCAGGATTGAGGTTTGATGACTGAGGATTGAGGATTGAGGATTGAGGATTGAGGATTGAGGATTGAAGACTGAAGATTGAGGATTGAGGGTTGTGGATTGAGGACGAGGACTGAGGGTTGAGTATTGATGTTTGAAGTCTGAGGAATGAGGATTGAGGATTGAGAATTGAGGATTGAGGATTGAGGATTGAAGATTGAGGATTCGGTATTGAGGATTGAAGAAAGAGGATTGAGGATTGAGGATTGAGGATTGAGGATTGCAGATTGAGTATTGAGGATTGTAGATTGAGGATTGAGGATTGAGGATTGAAGATTGAGGATTGAGGATTGAGGATTGAAGATTGAGGATTCGGTATTGAGGATTGAAGATTGAGGATTGAGGATTGAGCACTGAGGATTGAGGATTGCACATTGAGTATTGAGGATTGTAGATTGAGGACTGAGGAATGAAGATTGAATGTTGAGGATTGAGTGTTGAGGATGGAGGATCGAGGATTGAGGATTGAAGATTGAGTATTTAGGATTGAAGATTAAGATTGAGGATTGAGGATTGAGGATTGAGGATTGAGGATTGAAGATTGAGGATTCGGTATTGAGGATTGAAGAATGAGGATTGAGGATTGAGGACTGAGGATTGAGGATTTAGGTTTGAGGATGAGGTCTGAGGGCTGAGGATTGAGGTTTGAGGACGAGGACTGCGGGTTGAGTATTGGTGTCTGAAGTCTGAGGATTGAGGATTGAGGATTGAGAAGTGAGGATTGAGGATTGAGGATTGAAGATTGAGGATTCGGCATTGAGGATTGAAGAATGAGGATTGAGGATTGAGGACTGAGGATTGAGGATTGCAGATTGAGTATTGAGGATTGTAGATTGAGGATTGAGGATTGAGGATTGAAGATTGAGTATTGAGGATTGAGCATTGAGGATTGAGGATTGAAGATTCAGTACTGAGGATTGAAGATTAAGATTGAGGATTGAGGATTGAGGATTGAGGATTGAAGATTGAGGATTGGGGACTGAGTGTTGAGGGCTGAGTGATGAGAATTGGTGTTTGTGGATGGAGATCTGACGATTGCAGATTGAGTATTGAGTATTGAAAACTGTGAATTGAGGATATTCTATTGAGGATTGAGGATTGACAACTGATTGTGTAGGACTAAGGGCTGATGATTGAGGATTCATGATTGAGGATTCAGGATTGAGATTTGAGGACTGAGGATTGAGGATTGAGAATTGAGGATTGAGGATTGAGGATTGAGGGTAGGGGATTGAGGATGCGGGCTGAGGGTTGAGGATTGTGGTTTGAGGACTGAGGACTGAGAATTGAGGATTGAGAATTGAGGATTGAGGACTGAGGATAGAAGATTGAGGATTGGGTATTCAGGATTGAAGAATGAGGATTGAGGATTGAGGATTGAGGATTCAGGATTGAAGATTGAGTATTGAGGATTGATGTCTGACGATTGAGGATTGAGGATAGAGGATTGAGGAATGAGGATTGAAGATTGACTATTGAGGTTTGAAAATTGAGGATTGAGGATTGAGTGTTGAGGATTGAGGATTGAGGATTGAAGATTGAGGATTGGGGACTGAGTGTTGAGGGTTGAGTGATGAGAATTGATGACTGTGGATAGAGATTTGAAGATTGCAGATTGAGTATTGAGTATTGAAAACTGTGAACTGATGATATCCTATTGAGGATTGAGGATTGATAACTGATTGTTGAGGACTGAGGGCTGAAGACTGAGGACCCAGGATTGAGGATTCAGGATTGAGGTTTGAGGACTTAGGATTGATGGTTGAGGATTGTCGATTGAGGATTGAGAATTGAAGATTGAGGGTTGAGGATTGAGGGTTGTGGATTGAGGACGAGGACTGAGGGTTGAGTATTGATGTTTGAGGTCTGAGGATTGAGGATTGAGGATTGAGAATTGAGGATTGAGGATTGAGGATTGAAGATTGAGGATTGGGTATTGATGATTTAAGAATGAGGATTGAGGATTGAGGATTGAGAATTGAGGATTGAGGATTGAAGATTGAGTATTGAGGATTGAAGTTTGAGGATTGAGGATTGAGTATTCAAGATTGAGGATTTGGCACTGAGGGTTGAAGATTGAGGATTGACTATTGAGGATTGAGGATTGAGGATTGAGGATTGAGGATTGAAGATTGAGGATTGGGTATTGAGGATTGAAGAATGAGGATTGAGGATTGAGGATTGAGGATTGAGGATTGAAGATTGAGTATTGAGGATGGAAGATTGACGATTGAGGATTGAGGATTGAGGATTGAGGGTTGAGTATTGAGGATTGAGGAATGAAGATTGAGTATTGAGGATTGAAGATTGAGGGTTGAGGATTGAGGAATGTGGATTGAGTGTTGAGGATTGAGGATTGAGGATTGAGGATTGAAGATTGAGTATTGAGGATTGAAGGTTAAGATTGAGGATTGAGGATTGAGGATTGAGGATTGAGCATTGAGGATTGAAGATTGAGTATTGAGGATTGAGGATTGAGGATTGAGGATTGAAGATTGAGTATTGAGGATTGAAGATTAAGATTGAGGGTTGAGGATTGAGGATTGAGGATTGAAGATTGAGGATTGGGGACTGAGCATTGAGGGTTGAGTGATGAGAATTGATGTTTGTGGAAAGAGATCTGAAGGTTGCAGGTTGAGTATTGAGTATTTAAAACTGTGAAATGAGGACATTCTATTGAGGATTGAGGATTGACAACTGATTGTGTAGGACTCAGAGCTGAAGATTGAGGATTCATGATTGAGGATTAGGTATCGAGGATTGAAGAATGAGGATTGAGGATTGAGGATTGAAGATTGAGTAATGAGGATTGAAGATTAAGGTTGAGGATTGAGGATTGAGGATTGAGTATTGAAGATTGAGGATTTGGGACTGAAGATTGAAGATTGAGGATTGAGGATTGAGGATTGAGGATTGAGGATTGAGGGTTGAGGATTGAGGATTGAGGATTGAGGATAGAGAATTGAGGATTGAAGAATGTGGATTGAGGATTGAGGATTGAGGATTGAAGATTGAGTATTGAGGAGTGAAGATTGACGATTGAGGATTGAGGATTGAGGACTGAGGATTGAGGATTGCAGATTTAGTATTGAGGATTGTGGATTGAGGACTGAGGATTGAGGATTGAAGGTTGAGGATTGAGTGTTGAGGATTGAGGATCGAGGATTGAGGATTGAAGATTGAGTATTGAGGATTGAAGATTAAGATTGAGGATTGAGGATTGAGGATTGAGGATTGAGGATTGAGGATTGAGGATTGAGCATTGAGGATTGAAAATTGAGGATTGAGGATTGAAGATTGAGTATTGAGGATTGAGGATTGAAGGTTGAGGATTCGGTATTGAGGATTGAAGATTGAAGATTGAGGATTGAGGACTGAGGACTGAGGATTGAGGATTGCAGATTGAGTATTGAGGATTGTAGATTGAGGACTGAGGATTGAGGATTGAAGGTTGAGGATTGAGTGTTGAGGATTGAGGATTGAGTGTTGAGGATTGAGGATTGAGGATTGAGGATTGTAGATTGAGTATTGAGGATTGAAGATTAAGATTGAGGATTGAGGATTGAGGATTGAGGATTGAGCATTGAGGATTGACGATTGAGTATTGAGGATTGAGGATTGAGGATTGAGGATTGAAGATTGAGTATTGAGGATTGAATATTAGGATTGAGGGTTGAGGATTGAGGATTGAGGATTGAAGATTGAGTATTGGGGACTGAGTATTGAAGGTTGAGTGATGAGAATTGGTGTTTGTGGATAGAGATCTGAAGTTCGCAGATTGAGTATTGAGTATTGAAAGCTGTGAATTGAAGACATTCTATTGAGGATTGAGGACTGACAACTGATTGCGTAGGACTCAGGGCTGAAGATTGAGGATTCATGATTGAAAGATTCAGGATTGAGGTTTGAGGACTGAGGATTGAGGAGTGAGGATTGAGGATTGAGGATTGTGGATTGAAGACTGAGGATTGGGTATTGAGTATTGAAGATTGAGGACTGAGGATTGAGGATTGAGGATTGAGGATTGAGGATTGAGGATTGAGCATTGAGGATTGAAAATTGAGGATTGAGGATTGAAGATTGAGTATTGAGGATTGGGGATTGAAGATTGAGGATTCGGTATTGAGGATTGAAGATTGAGGATTGAGGATTGAGGACTGAGGATTGAGGATTGCAGATTGAGTATTGAGGATTGTAGATTCAGGACTGAGGACTGAGGATTGAAGATTGAGGATTGGGGACTGAGCATTGAGGGTTGAGTGATGAGAATTGGTGTTTGTGGATAGAGGTCTTAAGGTTGCAGGTTGAGTATTGAGTATTGAAAACTGTGAATTGAGGACATTCTATTGAGGATTGAGGATTGACAACTGATTGTGTAGGACTCAGAGCTGAAGATTGAGGATTCATGATTGAGGATTCAGGATTGAGGTTTGAGGACTGAGGATTGGAGATTGAGGATTCGGTATTGAGGACTGGAGAATGAGGATTGAGGATTGAGGACTGAGGATTGAGGATTGCAGATTGAGTATTGAGGACTGTAGATTGAGGATTGAGGATTGAGGATTGAAGATTGAGGATTGAGGATTGAGGATTGAGGATTGAGGATTGAAGATTGAGTATTGAGGACTGAAGATTAAGATTGAGGATTGAGGATTGAGGATTGAGGATTCAAGATTGAGGATTGGGGACTGAGTATTGAAGGTTGAGTGATGAGAACTGATGATTGTGGATAGAGATCTGAAGATTGCAGTTTGAGTATCGAGTACTGAAAACTGTGAATTGAGGACATTCTATTGAGGATTGAGGATTGACAACTGATTGTGTAGGACTCAGAGCTGAAGATTGACGATACATGATTGAGGATTCAGGATTGAGGTTTGAGGACTGAGGATTGAGGATTGAGAATTGAGGATTGAGGATTGAAGATTGAGTATTGAGGATTGAAGATTGAGGATTGAGTATTGAGGATTGAGGATTGAGTGTTGAGGATTGAGGATTGAAGATTCAGTATTGAGGATTGAAGATTGAGGATTGAGGATTGAGGATTGAGGATTGAGGATTGAAGATTGAGGATTGGGGACTGAGTATTGAGGGTTGAGTGATGAGAATTGATGTTTGTGTATAGAGATCTGAAGATTGCAGATTGAGTATTGTGTATTGAAACCTGTGAATTGAGGATATTCTATTGAGGATTTAGGATTGACAACTGATTGTTGAGGACTCAGGGCTGAAGATTGAGGATTCAGGATTGAGGATTCAGGATTGAGGTATGATGACTGAGGATTGAGGATTGAGGATTGAGGATTGAGGATTGAAGACTGAGGATTGGGTATTGAGGATTGAACGTAGAGGATTGAGGGTTGAGGATTGAGGATTGAGGATTGAGGATTGTGGATTAAAGATTGAATATTAATGATTGAAAATTGAGGGTTGAGGATTGAGGGTTGTGGATTGAGGACGAGGACTGTGGGTTGAGTATTGATGTCTGAAGTCTGAGGATTGAGGATTGAGGATTGAGAATTGAGGATTGAGGATTGAGGATTGAAGATTGAGGATTCGGTATTGAGGATTGAAGAATGAGGATTGAGGATTGAGGACTGAGGATTGAGGATTGCAGATTGAGTATTGAGGATTGTAGATTGAGGATTGAGGGTTGAGGATTGAAGATTGAGTATTGAGGATTGAGCATTGAGGATTGAGGATTGAAGATTGAGTATTGAGGATTGAAGATTAAGATTGAGGATTGAGGATTGAGGATTGAGGATTGAAGATTTAGGATTGGGGACTGCGTATTGAGGGCTGAGTAATGAGAATTGATGTTTGTGGATAGAGATCTGAAGTTTGCAGATTGAGTATTGAGTATTGAAAGCTGTGAATTGAGGACATTCTATTGAGGATTGAGGATTGACAACTGATTGCGTAGGACTCAGGGCTGAAGCTTGAGGATTCATGATTGAAAGATTCAGGATTGAGGTTTGAGGACTGAGGATTGAGGAGTGAGGATTGAGGATTGAGGATTGTGGATTGAAGACTGAGGATTGGGTATTGAGTATTGAAGATTGAGGATTGAGGGTTGAGGATTGAGGATTGAGGATTGAGGATTGAGCATTGAGGATTGAAAATTGAGGATTGAGGATTGAAGATTGAGTATTGAGGATTGAGGATTGAAGATTGAGGATTCGGTATTGAGGATTGAAGATTGAGGATTGAGGATTGAGGACTGAGGACTGAGTATTGCAGATTAAGTATTGAGGATTGTAGATTGAGGACTGAGGATTGAGGATTGAAGATTGAGGATTGAGTGTTGAGGATTGAGGATTGAGGATTGAAGATTGAGTATTGGGTATTGAGTATTGAAGATTGAGGACTGAGGATTGAGGATTGAGGATTGAGGATTGAGGATTGAGGATTGAGTGTTGAGAATTGATGTTTGAGGATTGAGATTTGATTATTGAATATTGCGGATTGAGTGTTGAACCATGAGAATTCAGGATATTCTATTGAGTATTGAGAACTGAGGATTGATGGTTGAGTATTGAGGATTGATGGTTGAGGGTTGTGCGTTGAATATTGAGGATTGAGGATTGAGGATTGAGGATTGAGGATTGAGGATTGAAGATTGAGGATTGGGGACTGAGTGTTGAGGGTTGAGTGATGAGAATTGATGTTTGTGTATAGAGATCTGAAGATTGCAGATTGAGTATTGAGTATTGAAACCTGTGAATTGAGGATATTCTATTGAGGATTGAGGATTGAGAACTGATTGTTGAGGACTCAGGGCTGAAGATTGAGGATTCAGGATTGAGGATTCAGGATTGGGGTATGATGAGTGAGGATTGAGGATTGAGGATTGAGGATTGAGGATTGAGGATTGAAGACTGAGGATTGGGTATTGAGGATTGAACGTAGAGGCTTGAGGGTTGAGGATTGAGGATTGAGGATTGAGGATTGTGGTTGAAGATTGAATATTAATGATTGAAGATTGAGGATTGAGGATTGAGGGTTGTGGATTGAGGACGAGGACTGTGGGTTGAGTATTGATGTCTGAAGTCTGAGGATTGAGGATTGAGGATTGAGAATTGAGGATTGAGGATTGAGGATTGAAGATTGAGGATTGGGTATTGAGGATTGAAGAATGAGGATTGATTATTGAGGACTGAGGATTGAGGATTGAAGATTGAGTAAAGAGGATTAAAGTTTGAGGATTGAGGATTGAGTATACAAGATTGAGTATTTGGCACTGAGGGTTGAAGATTGAGGATTGACTATTGAGGATTTAGGATTGAGGATTGAGGATTGAGGATTGAAGATTGAGGATAGGGTATTGAGGATTGAAAATTGAGGATTGAGGATTGAAATTGAGTATTGAGGATTGAGGATTGAAGATTGAGGATTCGGTATTGAGGATTGAGGATTCAGGATTGAGGATTGAAGATTGAGTATTGAGGATTGAATATTAAGATTGAGGATTGAGTGTTGAGGATTGAGGATTGAGGATTGAGGATTGAAGATTGAGGATTCGGTATTGAGGATTGAGGATTGAGGATTGCGGATTGAGGACTGAGGATTGAGGATTGCAGATTGAGTATTGAGAATTGTAGATTGAGGATTGAGGATTGAGGATTGAAGATTGAGGACTGAGGATTGAGGATTGAGGATTGAGGATTGAAGATTGAGTATTGAGGACTGAAGATTAAGATTGAGGATTGAGGATTGAGGATTGAGGATTCAAGATTGAGGATTGGGGACTGAGTATTGAAGGTTGAGTGATGAGAACTGATGATTGTGGATAGAGATCTGAAGATTGCAGATTGAGTATCGAGTACTGAAAACTGTGAATTGAGGACATTCTATTGAGGATTGAGGATTGACAACTGATTGTGTAGGACTCAGAGCTGAAGATTGACGATACATGATTGAGGATTGAGGATTGTGGATTAAAGATTGAATATTAATGATTGAAGATTGAGGGTTGAGGATTGAGGATTGAGGATTGAGGATTGAAGATTGAGGATTCGGTATTGAGGATTGAGGATTGAGGATTGCGGATTGAGGACTGAGGATTGAGGATTGCAGATTGAGTATTGAGGGTTGTAGATTGAGGATTGAGGATTGAGGATTGAAGATTGAGGATTGAGGATTGAGGATTGAGGATTGAGGATTGAAGATTGAGTATTGAGGACTGAAGATTAAGATTGAGGATTGAGGATTGAGGATTGAGGATTCAAGATTGAGGATTGGGGACTGAGTATTGAAGGTTGAGTGATGAGAACTGATGATTGTGGATAGAGATCTGAAGATTGCAGATTGAGTATCGAGTACTGAAAACTGTGAATTGAGGACATTCTATTGAGGATTGAGGATTGACAACTGATTGTGTAGGACTCAGAGCTGAAGATTGACGATACATGATTGAGGATTGAGGATTGTGGATTAAAGATTGAATATTAATGATTGAAGATTGAGGGTTGAGGATTGAGGATTGAGGATTGAGGATTGAAGATTGAGGATTCGGTATTGAGGATTGAGGATTGAGGATTGCGGATTGAGGACTGAGGATTGAGGATTGCAGATTGAGTATTGAGGATTGTAGATTGAGGATTGAGGATTGAGGATTGAAGATTGAGGATTGAGGATTGAGGATTGAGGATTGAGGATTGAAGATTGAGTATTGAGGACTGAAGATTAAGTTTGAGGATTGAGGATTGAGGATTGAGGATTCAAGATTGAGGATTGGGGACTGAGTATTGAAGGTTGAGTGATGAGAACTGATGATTGTGGATAGAGATCTGAAGATTGCAGATTGAGTATCGAGTACTGAAAACTGTGAATTGAGGACATTCTATTGAGGATTGAGGATTGACAACTGATTGTGTAGGACTCAGAGCTGAAGATTGACGATACATGATTGAGGATTCAGGATTGAGGTTTGAGGACTGAGGATTGAGGATTGAGGATTGAGGATTGAGGATTGAAGATTGAGTATTGAGGATTGAAGATTGAGGATTGAGTATTGAGGATTGAGGATTGAGTGTTGAGGATTGAGGATTGAAGATTGAGTATTGAGGATTGAAGATTGAGGATTGAGGATTGAGGATTGAGGATTGAGGATTGAAGATTGAGGATTGGGGACTGAGTATTGAGGGTTGAGTGATGAGAATTGATGTTTGTGTATAGAGATCTGAAGATTGCAGATTGAGTATTGAGTATTGAAACCTGTGAATTGAGGATATTCTATTGAGGATTTAGGATTGACAACTGATTGTTGAGGACTCAGGGCTGAAGATTGAGGATTCAGGATTGAGGATTCAGGATTGAGGTATGATGACTGAGGATTGAGGATTGAGGATTGAGGATTGAGGATTGAAGACTGAGGATTGGGTATTGAGGATTGAACGTAGAGGATTGAGGGTTGAGGATTGAGGATTGAGGAGTGAGGATTGTGGATTAAAGATTGAATATTAATGATTGAAGATTGAGGGTTGAGGATTGAGGGTTGTGGATTGAGGACGAGGACTGTGGGTTGAGTATTGATGTCTGAAGTCTGAGGATTGAGGATTGAGGATTGAGAATTGAGGATTGAGGATTGAGGATTGAAGATTGAGGATTCGTTATTGAGGATTGAAGAATGAGGATTCAGGATTGAGGATTCAGGATTGGGGTATGATGAGTGAGGATTGAGGATTGAGGATTGAGGATTGAGGATTGAGGATTGAGGATTGAAGACTGAGGATTGGGTATTGAGGATTGAACGTAGAGGCTTGAGGGTTGAGGATTGAGGATTGAGGATTGAGGATTGTGGTTGAAGATTGAATATTAATGATTGAAGATTGAGGATTGAGGATTGAGGGTTGTGGATTGAGGACGAGGACTGTGGGTTGAGTATTGATGTCTGAAGTCTGAGGATTGAGGATTGAGGATTGAGAATTGAGGATTGAGGATTGAGGATTGAAGATTGAGGATTGGGTATTGAGGATTGAAGAATGAGGATTGATTATTGAGGACTGAGGACTGAGGATTGAAGATTGAGTATTGAGGATTAAAGTTTGAGGATTGAGGATTGAGTATACAAGATTGAGTATTTGGCACTGAGGGTTGAAGATTGAGGATTGACTATTGAGGATTTAGGATTGAGGATTGAGGATTGAGGATTGAAGATTGAGGATAGGGTATTGAGGATTGAAAATTGAGGATTGAGGATTGAAATTGAGTATTGAGGATTGAGGATTGAAGATTGAGGATTCGGTATTGAGGATTGAAGAGTGAGGATTGAGGATTCAGGATTGAGGATTGAAGATTGAGTATTGAGGATTGAATATTAAGATTGAGGATTGAGGGTTGAGGATTGAGGATTGAAGATTGAGGATTGGGGACTGAGTATTGAGGGTTGAGTGATGAGAATTGATGTTTGTGTCTAGAGATCTGAAGATTGCAGATTGAGTATTGAGTATTGAAACCTGTGAATTGAGGATACTCTATTGAGGATTGAGGATTGACAACTGACTGTTGAGGAATCAGGGCTGAAGATTGAGGATTCAGGATTGAGGATTCAGGATTGAGATTTGAGGACTGAGGATTGAGGATTGAGAATTGAGAATTGAGGATTGAGGATTGAGAATTGATGTTTGAGGATTGAGATTTGATTATTGAATATTGCGGATTGAGTATTGAACCATGAGAATTCAGGATATTCTATTGAGTATTGAGAACTGAGGATTGATGTTTGAGTATTGAGGATTGATGGTTGAGGGTTGTGCGTTGAATATTGAGGATTGAGGATTGAGGATTGAGGTTTGAGGATTGAGGATTGAAGATTGAGTATTGATGATTGAAGATTGAGGATGGAGAATTGAGGGTTGAGGTTTGAGGACGAGGACTGACGGTTGAGGTTTCAGGTTTGAGGATTGAGGATTGAGGATTGAGGACTGAGGATTGAGGATTGCGGATTGACCATTGAGGATTGAAGATTGAGGACTGGTGACTGAGGATTCAAGATTGAGTATTAAGGATTGAGGTTTGGGGATTGAGGATCCAGGATTGGAGATTGATTATTGAGGATTGAAGATTGAGGATTGAGGATTGAGTATTGAGGATTGAGAATTGAGAATTTAGAATTGAGGATGAGGACTGAGGGTTGAGGATTGAGGTTTGAGGAACGAGGATTGAGGATTGAGGATTGAGGAGTGAGGATTCACGATTGAGAATTGAAGATTGAGGATTGATGACAGAGGATTGAGGATTGAGGATTGAAGATTGAGTATTGAGGATTGAAGGTTGAGGTTTGAGGATTGAGGACTGAGAATTGAGCATTGAGGATTGAGGATTGACGATTCAGGATTGGGTATTGAGGATTGAAGAACGAGGATTGAGGATTGAGCAGTGGGGATTGAGGATTGAAGATTGATGGTAGAGTATACAGGACTGAGGATTGAGGATTGAGCATTGAGGATTGAAGATTGAGTATTGAGGATTGAGGATTGAGGATTGAGGATTGATGATTGAGTATTCAGGATTGAATATTAAGATTGAGGGTTGAGGATTGAGGATTGAGGATTGAAGATTGAGGATTGGGGACTGAGTATTGAAGGTTGAGTTTTGAGAATTGGTGTTTGTGGATAGAGATCTGAAGTTCGCAGATTGAGTATTGAGTATTGAAAGCTGTGAATTGAGGACATTCTATTGAGGATTGAGGATTGACAACTGATTGCGTAGGACTCAGGGCTGAAGATTGAGGATTCCTGATTGAAAGATTCAGGATTGAGGTTTGAGGACTGACTATTGAGGAGTGAGGATTGAGGATTGAGGATCGTGGATTGAAGACTGAGGATTGGGTATTGAGTATTGAAGATTGAGGATTGAGGATTGTGGATTGAGGATTGAGGATTGAGGATTGAAGATTAAGGATTGGGGATTGAGGATTGACGGTTGAGGATTGAGTATTGAGGATTAAGAATTGAGAGTTGAGGATTGAGGATTGAAGATACAGTATTGAGGATTGAAGATTGAGGATTGAGGATTGAGGATTGAGGATTGAGGACTGACTATGAGGGCTGAGGGTTGAGGATTGATGTTTGAGGACTGAGGACTGAGGGTTGAGGATTGAGAATTGAGGATTCAGGATTGAGGATTGAAGATTGAGGATTGAGGATTTAGGATTGAAGATTGAGGACTGGGTATTGAGGATTGAAGAATGAGGATTGAAGATTGAGGATAGAAGATTGAGGATTGAGGACTGAGGATTGAGGATTGAAGATTGAGTATTGAGGATTGAAGATTGAGGATTGGGGATTGAGGATTGAGGATTGACGATTGAAGATTCAGTATTGAGGATTGAAGATTGAGTATTGAGAATTGAGGATTGAGGATTGACTATGAGGGCTAAGGGTTGAGGATTGCGGTTTGAGGACTGAGGACTGGGGATTGAGGATTGAGAATTGAGGATTGAGGATTTAGGATTGAAGATTGAGGACTGGGTATTGAGGATTGAAGGATGAGGATTGAGGATTGAGGATAGAAGATTGAGGATTGAGGATTGAGTATTGAGGATTGAAGATTGAGTATTGAGGATTGAAGATTGAGGATTGGGGATTGAGGATTGAGGATTCAGGATTGAGGTTTGAGGACTGAGGATTGAGGGTTGAGGATTGAGGATTGAGGATTGACGCTTGAGGATTGATGGTTGAGGATGGAGGATTGAAGAGAGAGGACTGAGTGCTGAGGATTGAGTGTTGAGAATTGATGTTTGAGGATTGAGATTTGATTATTGAATATTGTGGATTGAGTATTGAACCATGAGAATTCAGGATATTCTATTGAGTATTGAGAATTGAGTATTGACGGTTGAGTATTAAGGATTGATGCTTGAGGGTTGTTTGTTGAATATTGAGGATTGAGGATTGAGGACTGAAGATTGAGGATTGAAGATTTAGTATTGACGATTGAAGACTGAGGATTGAGGATTGAGTGTTGAGGATTGAGGACGAGGTCTGACGGCTGAGGATTGAGGTTTGTGGATTGAGGATTGAGGATTGAGGATTGAGGATTGAGGATTGAGGATTGAAGATTGAATATTGATGATAGAAGATTGAGGATTGAGGACTGAGTATTGAGGATTGACGATTGAGGACTGAGTATTGAGGATTGAGAATTGAGGATTGAGGATTGATGATTGAAGATTCAGTATTGAGGATTGAAGATTGAGTATTGAGAATTGAGGATTGAGGATTGACTATGAGGGCTAAGGGTTGAGGATTGCGGTTTGAGGGCTGAGGACTGGGGATTGAGGATTGAGAATTGAGGATTGAGGATTTAGGATTGAAGATTGAGGACTGGGTATTCAGGATTGAAGAATGAGGATTGAGGATTGAGGATAGAAGATTGAGGATTGAGGATTGAGGATTGAAGATTGAGGATTGGGGACTGAGTGTTGAGGGTTGAGTGATGAGAATTGATGTTTGTGGATAGAGATTTGAAGATTGCAGATTGAGTATTGCGTATGGAAAGCTCTGAACTGAGGATATTCTATTGAGGATTGAGGATGGACAACTGATTGTTGAGGACTGAGGGCTGAAGATTGAGGTTTCAGGATTGAGGATTCAGGATTGTGGTTTGAGGACTGAGGATTGAGGTTTGAGGATTGAGGATTGAGGATGGAGGATTGAGGATTGAGGATTGAGGATTGAGGATTGAGGATTGAGGATTGAGGATTGAAGATTGAGTATTGAGGATTGAAGATTGATGATTGAGTGTTGAGGATTGAAGATTGAGGATTGAGGATTGAGGATTGAGGATTGAGGATTGAGGATTGAGGATTGAGGATTGAAGATTGAGGATTGAGGAATGAGGATTGAGGATTGAGGATTGAGGATTGAGGATTGAGGATTGAAGATTGAGTATTGAGGATTGAATATTGAGGATTGAGGATTGAAGGTTGAGGATTGGGGATTGAGGATTGAGGATCGAGGATTGAAGGTTGAGGATTGAGCATTGAGGATTGAAGATTGAGTATTGAGGATTGAAGATTGATGATTGAGTGTTGAGGATTGAAGATTGAGGATTGAGGATTGAGGATTGAGGATTGAGGATTGAGGATTGAAGATTGAGGATTGGGGATTGAAGATTGAGTATTGAGGATTCAAGATTGAGGATTGAGGATTGAGGATTGAGGATTGAGGATTGAGGATTGAGGATTGCGGATTGAGGATTGAAGATTGAGTATTGAGGATTGAATATTGAGGATTGTGGATTGAGGATTGAGGATTGAGGATTGAAAATTAAGGATTGGGGATTGAGGATTGACGATTGAGGATTGAGTATTGAGGATTAAGAATTGAGGATTGAGGATTGAGGATTGAAGGTTGAGGATTGGGGACTGAGAGCTGAGGGTTGAGTGATGAGAATTGATGTTTGTGGATAGAGATTTAAAGATTGCAGATTGAGTATTGAGTATTGAAAGCTGTGAATTGATGATATTCTATTGAAGATTGAGAATTGACAACTGATTGTTGAGGACTTAGGTCTGAAGATTGAGGATTCAGGATTGAGGATTCAGGATTGAGGTGATGAGGACTGAGGATTGAGGATTGGGTATTGCGCATTGAGCATTGAGGATTGAGGATTGAGGATTGAGGATTGAGGATTGAGGACTGAAGATTGAATATTGATGATTGAAGGTTGAGGATTGAGGATTGAGGATTGTGGATATAGGACGAGGACTGAGGGTTGAGTATTGATGTTTGAGGTCTGAGGATTGAGGATTGAGGATTGAGAATTGAGGATTGAGAATTAAGGATTCAAGATTGAGGATTGGGTATTGAGGATTGAAGAATGAGGAATGAGGATTGAGGATTGAGGATTGAGGATTGAAGATTGAGTATTGAGGATTGAAGATTGAGGATTGAGGAATGAGGATTGAGGATTGAGGATTGAGGATTGAGGATTGAGGATTGAAGATTGAGTATTGAGGATTGAATATTGAGGATTGTGGATTGAGGATTGAGGATTGAGGTTTGAGGACTGAGGACTGAGGATTGAGGATTGAGAATTGAGGATTCAGGATTGAGGATTGAAGATTGAGGGTTGGGTATTGAGGATTGAAGAATGAGGATTGAGGATTCAGGATTGAGGATTCAGGATTGAGGTTTGAGGACTGAGGATTGAGGATTGGGTATTGCGGATTGAGCATTGAGGATTGAGGATTGAGGATTGAAGATTGAGGATTGGGGATTGAAGATTGAGTATTGAGGATTCAAGATTGAGGATTGAGGATTGAGGATTGAGGATTGAGGATTGAGAGCTGAGGATTGAGGATTGAGGATTCAAGATTGAGGATTGGGTGTTGAGGATTGAAGAATGAGGATTGAGGATTGAGGATTGAGGATTGAGGATTGAAGATTGAGTATTGAGGATTGAAGATTGAGGATTGAGGAATTAGGATTGAGGATTGAGGATTGAGGATTGAGGATTGGGTATTGCGGATTGAGCATTGAGGATTGAGGATTGAGGATTGAGGACCGAGGATTGAGGACTGAAGATTGAATATTGATGATTGAAGATTGAGGATTGAGGATTGAGGGCTCTGGATTGAGGTCGAGGACTGAGGGTTGAGTATTGATGTTTGAGGTCTGAGGATTGAGGATTGAGGATTGAGAATTGAGGATTGAGGATTGAGGATTCAAGATTGAGGATTGGGTATTGAGGATTGAAGAATGAGGATTGAGGATTGAGGATTGAGGATTGAGGATTCAAGATTGAGGATTGGGTATTGAGCATTGAAGAATGAGGATTGAGGATTGAGGATTGAGGATTGAGGATTGAAGATTGAGTATTGAGGATTGAAGATTGAGGATTGAGGAATGAGGATTGAGGACTGAGGATTGAGGATTGAGGATTGAGTATTGAGGATTGAAGATTGAGGATTGAGGAATGAGGATTGAGGACTGAGGATTGAGGATTGAGGATTGAGGATTGAGGATTGAAGATTGAGTATTGAGGATTGAATATTGAGGATTGTGGATTGAGTATTGAGGATTGAGGATTGAAGATTAAGGATTGGGGAATGAGGATTGACGATTGAGGATTGAGTATTGAGGATTAAGAATTGAGGATTGAGGATTGAGGATTGAAGATTCAGTATTGAGGATTGAAGATTGAGGATTGAGTATTGAGGATTGAGGATTGACTATGAGGGCTGAGGGTTGAGGATTGAGGTTTGAGGACTGAGGACTGAGGATTGACGATTGAGAATTGAGGATTCAGGATTAAGGATTGAAGATTGAGGATTGGGTATTGAGGATTGAAGAATGAGGATTGAGGATTCAGTATTGAGGATTGAGGATTGAAGATTGAGGATTGAGGATTGAGGATGGAGGATTGAAGATTGAGTATTGAGGATTGAAGATTGAGGATTGAGGATTGAGGATTGAGGATTGAGGATTGAAGATTAAGGATTGGGGATTGAGGATTGACGATTGAGGATTGAGTATTGAGGATTAAGAATTGAGAGTTGAGGATTGAGGATTGAAGATACAGTATTGAGGATTGAAGATTGAGGATTGAGGATTGAGGATTGAGGATTGACTATGAGGGCTGAGGGTTGAGGATTGAGGTTTGAGGACTGAGGACTGAGGATTGAGGATTGAGAATTGAGGATTCAGGATTGAGGATTGAAGATTGAGGGTTGGGTATTGAGGATTGAAGAATGAGGATTGAGGATTCAGGATTGAGGATTCAGGATTGAGGTTTGAGGACTGAGGATTGAGGATTGGGTATTGCGGATTGAGCATTGAGGATTGAGGATTGAGGATTGAAGATTGAGGATTGGGGATTGAAGATTGAGTATTGAGGATTCAAGATTGAGGATTGAGGATTGAGGATTGAGGATTGAGGATTGAGAGCTGAGGATTGAGGATTGAGGATTCAAGATTGAGGATTGGGTGTTGAGGATTGAAGAATGAGGATTGAGGATTGAGGATTGAGGATTGAGGATTGAAGATTGAGTATTGAGGATTGAAGATTGAGGATTGAGGAATTAGGATTGAGGATTGAGGATTGAGGATTGAGGATTGGGTATTGCGGATTGAGCATTGAGGATTGAGGATTGAGGATTGAGGACCGAGGATTGAGGACTGAAGATTGAATATTGATGATTGAAGATTGAGGATTGAGGATTGAGGGCTCTGGATTGAGGTCGAGGACTGAGGGTTGAGTATTGATGTTTGAGGTCTGAGGATTGAGGATTGAGGATTGAGAATTGAGGATTGAGGATTGAGGATTCAAGATTGAGGATTGGGTATTGAGGATTGAAGAATGAGGATTGAGGATTGAGGATTGAGGATTGAGGATTCAAGATTGAGGATTGGGTATTGAGCATTGAAGAATGAGGATTGAGGATTGAGGATTGAGGATTGAGGATTGAAGATTGAGTATTGAGGATTGAAGATTGAGGATTGAGGAATGAGGATTGAGGACTGAGGATTGAGGATTGAGGATTGAGTATTGAGGATTGAAGATTGAGGATTGAGGAATGAGGATTGAGGACTGAGGATTGAGGATTGAGGATTGAGGATTGAGGATTGAAGATTGAGTATTGAGGATTGAATATTGAGGATTGTGGATTGAGTATTGAGGATTGAGGATTGAAGATTAAGGATTGGGGAATGAGGATTGACGATTGAGGATTGAGTATTGAGGATTAAGAATTGAGGATTGAGGATTGAGGATTGAAGATTCAGTATTGAGGATTGAAGATTGAGGATTGAGTATTGAGGATTGAGGATTGACTATGAGGGCTGAGGGTTGAGGATTGAGGTTTGAGGACTGAGGACTGAGGATTGACGATTGAGAATTGAGGATTCAGGATTAAGGATTGAAGATTGAGGATTGGGTATTGAGGATTGAAGAATGAGGATTGAGGATTCAGTATTGAGGATTGAGGATTGAAGATTGAGGATTGAGGATTGAGGATGGAGGATTGAAGATTGAGTATTGAGGATTGAAGATTGAGGATTGAGGATTGAGGACTGAGGATTGAGGATTGTAGACTGAGGATTGGGGACTGAGTGTTGAGGGTTGAGTGATGAGTATTGATGTTTGTGGATAGAGATTTGAAGATTGCAGATTGAGTATTGCGTATGGAAAACTCCGAACTGAGGATATTCTATTGAGGATTGAGGATTGATCACTGATTGTTGAGGACAGGGCGCTGAAGATTGAGGATTCAGGATTGAGGATTCAGGATTGTGGTTTGAGGACTGAGGATTGAGGATTGAGGATTGATGATTGAGGATTGAGGATTGAGGATTGAAGATTGAGGATTGGGTATTGAGGATTGAACATTGAGGGTTGAGGATTGAGGATTGAGGATTGAGGATTGAGGATTGAAGATTGAATATTGATGATAGAAGATCGACGATTGAGGATTGAGGATTGAGGATTGACGATTGAGGACTGAGTATTGAGGATTGAGAATTGAGGATTGAGTATTGACGATTGAAGATTCATTATTGAGGATTGAAGATTGAGTATTGAGAATTGAGGATTGAGGATTGACTATGAGGGCTAAGGGTTGAGGATTGCGGTTTGAGGACTGAGGACTGGGGATTGAGGATTGAGAATTGAGGATTGAGGATTTAGGATTGAACATTGAGGACTGGGTATTGAGGATTGAAGAATGAGGATTGAGAATTGAGGATAGAAGATTGAGGATTGAGGATTGAGGATTGAGGATTGATGATTGAGTATTGAGGATTGAAGATTGAGGATTGGGGATTGAGGATTGAGGATTGAGGATTGAAGATTGAGAATTGGGGACTGAGTGTTGAGGGTTGAGTGATGAGAATTGATGTTTGTGGATAGAGATTTGAAGATTGCAGATTGAGTATTGCGTATGGAAATCTCTGAACTGAGGATATTCTATTGAGGATTGAGGATTGACAACTGATTGTTGAGGACTGAGGGCTGAAGATTGAGGTTTCAGGATTGAGGATTCAGGATTGTGGTTTGAGGACTGAGGATTGACGTTTGAGGATTGAGGATTGATGATTGAGGATTGAGGATTGAGAATTGAGGATTGAGGATTTAGGATTGAAGATTGAGGACTGGGTATTGAGGATTGAAGAATGAGGATTGAGGATTGAGGATAGAAGATTGAGGATTGTGGATTGAGGATTGAGGATTGAGGTTTGAGGACTGAGGACTGAGGATTGAGGATTGAGAATTGAGGATTCAGGATTGAGGATTGAAGATTGAGGGTTGGGTATTGAGGATTGAAGAATGAGGATTGAGGATTCAGGATTGAGGATTCAGGATTGAGGTTTGAGGACTGAGGATTGAGGATTGGGTATTGCGGATTGAGCATTGAGGATTGAGGATTGAGGATTGAAGATTGAGGATTGGGGATTGAAGATTGAGTATTGAGGATTCAAGATTGAGGATTGAGGATTGAGGATTGAGGATTGAGGATTGAGAGCTGAGGATTGAGGATTGAGGATTCAAGATTGAGGATTGGGTGTTGAGGATTGAAGAATGAGGATTGAGGATTGAGGATTGAGGATTGAGGATTGAAGATTGAGTATTGAGGATTGAAGATTGAGGATTGAGGAATTAGGATTGAGGATTGAGGATTGAGGATTGAGGATTGGGTATTGCGGATTGAGCATTGAGGATTGAGGATTGAGGATTGAGGACCGAGGATTGAGGACTGAAGATTGAATATTGATGATTGAAGATTGAGGATTGAGGATTGAGGGCTCTGGATTGAGGTCGAGGACTGAGGGTTGAGTATTGATGTTTGAGGTCTGAGGATTGAGGATTGAGGATTGAGAATTGAGGATTGAGGATTGAGGATTCAAGATTGAGGATTGGGTATTGAGGATTGAAGAATGAGGATTGAGGATTGAGGATTGAGGATTGAGGATTCAAGATTGAGGATTGGGTATTGAGCATTGAAGAATGAGGATTGAGGATTGAGGATTGAGGATTGAGGATTGAAGATTGAGTATTGAGGATTGAAGATTGAGGATTGAGGAATGAGGATTGAGGACTGAGGATTGAGGATTGAGGATTGAGTATTGAGGATTGAAGATTGAGGATTGAGGAATGAGGATTGAGGACTGAGGATTGAGGATTGAGGATTGAGGATTGAGGATTGAAGATTGAGTATTGAGGATTGAATATTGAGGATTGTGGATTGAGTATTGAGGATTGAGGATTGAAGATTAAGGATTGGGGAATGAGGATTGACGATTGAGGATTGAGTATTGAGGATTAAGAATTGAGGATTGAGGATTGAGGATTGAAGATTCAGTATTGAGGATTGAAGATTGAGGATTGAGTATTGAGGATTGAGGATTGACTATGAGGGCTGAGGGTTGAGGATTGAGGTTTGAGGACTGAGGACTGAGGATTGACGATTGAGAATTGAGGATTCAGGATTAAGGATTGAAGATTGAGGATTGGGTATTGAGGATTGAAGAATGAGGATTGAGGATTCAGTATTGAGGATTGAGGATTGAAGATTGAGGATTGAGGATTGAGGATGGAGGATTGAAGATTGAGTATTGAGGATTGAAGATTGAGGATTGAGGATTGAGGATTGAGGATTGAGGATTGAAGATTAAGGATTGGGGATTGAGGATTGACGATTGAGGATTGAGTATTGAGGATTAAGAATTGAGAGTTGAGGATTGAGGATTGAAGATACAGTATTGAGGATTGAAGATTGAGGATTGAGGATTGAGGATTGAGGATTGACTATGAGGGCTGAGGGTTGAGGATTGAGGTTTGAGGACTGAGGACTGAGGATTGAGGATTGAGAATTGAGGATTCAGGATTGAGGATTGAAGATTGAGGGTTGGGTATTGAGGATTGAAGAATGAGGATTGAGGATTCAGGATTGAGGATTCAGGATTGAGGTTTGAGGACTGAGGATTGAGGATTGGGTATTGCGGATTGAGCATTGAGGATTGAGGATTGAGGATTGAAGATTGAGGATTGGGGATTGAAGATTGAGTATTGAGGATTCAAGATTGAGGATTGAGGATTGAGGATTGAGGATTGAGGATTGAGAGCTGAGGATTGAGGATTGAGGATTCAAGATTGAGGATTGGGTGTTGAGGATTGAAGAATGAGGATTGAGGATTGAGGATTGAGGATTGAGGATTGAAGATTGAGTATTGAGGATTGAAGATTGAGGATTGAGGAATTAGGATTGAGGATTGAGGATTGAGGATTGAGGATTGGGTATTGCGGATTGAGCATTGAGGATTGAGGATTGAGGATTGAGGACCGAGGATTGAGGACTGAAGATTGAATATTGATGATTGAAGATTGAGGATTGAGGATTGAGGGCTCTGGATTGAGGTCGAGGACTGAGGGTTGAGTATTGATGTTTGAGGTCTGAGGATTGAGGATTGAGGATTGAGAATTGAGGATTGAGGATTGAGGATTCAAGATTGAGGATTGGGTATTGAGGATTGAAGAATGAGGATTGAGGATTGAGGATTGAGGATTGAGGATTCAAGATTGAGGATTGGGTATTGAGCATTGAAGAATGAGGATTGAGGATTGAGGATTGAGGATTGAGGATTGAAGATTGAGTATTGAGGATTGAAGATTGAGGATTGAGGAATGAGGATTGAGGACTGAGGATTGAGGATTGAGGATTGAGTATTGAGGATTGAAGATTGAGGATTGAGGAATGAGGATTGAGGACTGAGGATTGAGGATTGAGGATTGAGGATTGAGGATTGAAGATTGAGTATTGAGGATTGAATATTGAGGATTGTGGATTGAGTATTGAGGATTGAGGATTGAAGATTAAGGATTGGGGAATGAGGATTGACGATTGAGGATTGAGTATTGAGGATTAAGAATTGAGGATTGAGGATTGAGGATTGAAGATTCAGTATTGAGGATTGAAGATTGAGGATTGAGTATTGAGGATTGAGGATTGACTATGAGGGCTGAGGGTTGAGGATTGAGGTTTGAGGACTGAGGACTGAGGATTGACGATTGAGAATTGAGGATTCAGGATTAAGGATTGAAGATTGAGGATTGGGTATTGAGGATTGAAGAATGAGGATTGAGGATTCAGTATTGAGGATTGAGGATTGAAGATTGAGGATTGAGGATTGAGGATGGAGGATTGAAGATTGAGTATTGAGGATTGAAGATTGAGGATTGAGGATTGAGGACTGAGGATTGAGGATTGTAGACTGAGGATTGGGGACTGAGTGTTGAGGGTTGAGTGATGAGTATTGATGTTTGTGGATAGAGATTTGAAGATTGCAGATTGAGTATTGCGTATGGAAAACTCCGAACTGAGGATATTCTATTGAGGATTGAGGATTGATCACTGATTGTTGAGGACAGGGCGCTGAAGATTGAGGATTCAGGATTGAGGATTCAGGATTGTGGTTTGAGGACTGAGGATTGAGGATTGAGGATTGATGATTGAGGATTGAGGATTGAGGATTGAAGATTGAGGATTGGGTATTGAGGATTGAACATTGAGGGTTGAGGATTGAGGATTGAGGATTGAGGATTGCAGATTGAGTATTGAGGGTTGTAGATTGAGGATTGAGGATTGAGGATTGAAGATTGAGGATTGAGGATTGAGGATTGAGGATTGAGGATTGAAGATTGAGTATTGAGGACTGAAGATTAAGATTGAGGATTGAGGATTGAGGATTGAGGATTCAAGATTGAGGATTGGGGACTGAGTATTGAAGGTTGAGTGATGAGAACTGATGATTGTGGATAGAGATCTGAAGATTGCAGATTGAGTATCGAGTACTGAAAACTGTGAATTGAGGACATTCTATTGAGGATTGAGGATTGACAACTGATTGTGTAGGACTCAGAGCTGAAGATTGACGATACATGATTGAGGATTGAGGATTGTGGATTAAAGATTGAATATTAATGATTGAAGATTGAGGGTTGAGGATTGAGGATTGAGGATTGAGGATTGAAGATTGAGGATTCGGTATTGAGGATTGAGGATTGAGGATTGCGGATTGAGGACTGAGGATTGAGGATTGCAGATTGAGTATTGAGGATTGTAGATTGAGGATTGAGGATTGAGGATTGAAGATTGAGGATTGAGGATTGAGGATTGAGGATTGAGGATTGAAGATTGAGTATTGAGGACTGAAGATTAAGTTTGAGGATTGAGGATTGAGGATTGAGGATTCAAGATTGAGGATTGGGGACTGAGTATTGAAGGTTGAGTGATGAGAACTGATGATTGTGGATAGAGATCTGAAGATTGCAGATTGAGTATCGAGTACTGAAAACTGTGAATTGAGGACATTCTATTGAGGATTGAGGATTGACAACTGATTGTGTAGGACTCAGAGCTGAAGATTGACGATACATGATTGAGGATTCAGGATTGAGGTTTGAGGACTGAGGATTGAGGATTGAGGATTGAGGATTGAGGATTGAAGATTGAGTATTGAGGATTGAAGATTGAGGATTGAGTATTGAGGATTGAGGATTGAGTGTTGAGGATTGAGGATTGAAGATTGAGTATTGAGGATTGAAGATTGAGGATTGAGGATTGAGGATTGAGGATTGAGGATTGAAGATTGAGGATTGGGGACTGAGTATTGAGGGTTGAGTGATGAGAATTGATGTTTGTGTATAGAGATCTGAAGATTGCAGATTGAGTATTGAGTATTGAAACCTGTGAATTGAGGATATTCTATTGAGGATTTAGGATTGACAACTGATTGTTGAGGACTCAGGGCTGAAGATTGAGGATTCAGGATTGAGGATTCAGGATTGAGGTATGATGACTGAGGATTGAGGATTGAGGATTGAGGATTGAGGATTGAAGACTGAGGATTGGGTATTGAGGATTGAACGTAGAGGATTGAGGGTTGAGGATTGAGGATTGAGGAGTGAGGATTGTGGATTAAAGATTGAATATTAATGATTGAAGATTGAGGGTTGAGGATTGAGGGTTGTGGATTGAGGACGAGGACTGTGGGTTGAGTATTGATGTCTGAAGTCTGAGGATTGAGGATTGAGGATTGAGAATTGAGGATTGAGGATTGAGGATTGAAGATTGAGGATTCGTTATTGAGGATTGAAGAATGAGGATTCAGGATTGAGGATTCAGGATTGGGGTATGATGAGTGAGGATTGAGGATTGAGGATTGAGGATTGAGGATTGAGGATTGAGGATTGAAGACTGAGGATTGGGTATTGAGGATTGAACGTAGAGGCTTGAGGGTTGAGGATTGAGGATTGAGGATTGAGGATTGTGGTTGAAGATTGAATATTAATGATTGAAGATTGAGGATTGAGGATTGAGGGTTGTGGATTGAGGACGAGGACTGTGGGTTGAGTATTGATGTCTGAAGTCTGAGGATTGAGGATTGAGGATTGAGAATTGAGGATTGAGGATTGAGGATTGAAGATTGAGGATTGGGTATTGAGGATTGAAGAATGAGGATTGATTATTGAGGACTGAGGACTGAGGATTGAAGATTGAGTATTGAGGATTAAAGTTTGAGGATTGAGGATTGAGTATACAAGATTGAGTATTTGGCACTGAGGGTTGAAGATTGAGGATTGACTATTGAGGATTTAGGATTGAGGATTGAGGATTGAGGATTGAAGATTGAGGATAGGGTATTGAGGATTGAAAATTGAGGATTGAGGATTGAAATTGAGTATTGAGGATTGAGGATTGAAGATTGAGGATTCGGTATTGAGGATTGAAGAGTGAGGATTGAGGATTCAGGATTGAGGATTGAAGATTGAGTATTGAGGATTGAATATTAAGATTGAGGATTGAGGGTTGAGGATTGAGGATTGAAGATTGAGGATTGGGGACTGAGTATTGAGGGTTGAGTGATGAGAATTGATGTTTGTGTCTAGAGATCTGAAGATTGCAGATTGAGTATTGAGTATTGAAACCTGTGAATTGAGGATACTCTATTGAGGATTGAGGATTGACAACTGACTGTTGAGGAATCAGGGCTGAAGATTGAGGATTCAGGATTGAGGATTCAGGATTGAGATTTGAGGACTGAGGATTGAGGATTGAGAATTGAGAATTGAGGATTGAGGATTGAGAATTGATGTTTGAGGATTGAGATTTGATTATTGAATATTGCGGATTGAGTATTGAACCATGAGAATTCAGGATATTCTATTGAGTATTGAGAACTGAGGATTGATGTTTGAGTATTGAGGATTGATGGTTGAGGGTTGTGCGTTGAATATTGAGGATTGAGGATTGAGGATTGAGGTTTGAGGATTGAGGATTGAAGATTGAGTATTGATGATTGAAGATTGAGGATGGAGAATTGAGGGTTGAGGTTTGAGGACGAGGACTGACGGTTGAGGTTTCAGGTTTGAGGATTGAGGATTGAGGATTGAGGACTGAGGATTGAGGATTGCGGATTGACCATTGAGGATTGAAGATTGAGGACTGGTGACTGAGGATTCAAGATTGAGTATTAAGGATTGAGGTTTGGGGATTGAGGATCCAGGATTGGAGATTGATTATTGAGGATTGAAGATTGAGGATTGAGGATTGAGTATTGAGGATTGAGAATTGAGAATTTAGAATTGAGGATGAGGACTGAGGGTTGAGGATTGAGGTTTGAGGAACGAGGATTGAGGATTGAGGATTGAGGAGTGAGGATTCACGATTGAGAATTGAAGATTGAGGATTGATGACAGAGGATTGAGGATTGAGGATTGAAGATTGAGTATTGAGGATTGAAGGTTGAGGTTTGAGGATTGAGGACTGAGAATTGAGCATTGAGGATTGAGGATTGACGATTCAGGATTGGGTATTGAGGATTGAAGAACGAGGATTGAGGATTGAGCAGTGGGGATTGAGGATTGAAGATTGATGGTAGAGTATACAGGACTGAGGATTGAGGATTGAGCATTGAGGATTGAAGATTGAGTATTGAGGATTGAGGATTGAGGATTGAGGATTGATGATTGAGTATTCAGGATTGAATATTAAGATTGAGGGTTGAGGATTGAGGATTGAGGATTGAAGATTGAGGATTGGGGACTGAGTATTGAAGGTTGAGTTTTGAGAATTGGTGTTTGTGGATAGAGATCTGAAGTTCGCAGATTGAGTATTGAGTATTGAAAGCTGTGAATTGAGGACATTCTATTGAGGATTGAGGATTGACAACTGATTGCGTAGGACTCAGGGCTGAAGATTGAGGATTCCTGATTGAAAGATTCAGGATTGAGGTTTGAGGACTGACTATTGAGGAGTGAGGATTGAGGATTGAGGATCGTGGATTGAAGACTGAGGATTGGGTATTGAGTATTGAAGATTGAGGATTGAGGATTGTGGATTGAGGATTGAGGATTGAGGATTGAAGATTAAGGATTGGGGATTGAGGATTGACGGTTGAGGATTGAGTATTGAGGATTAAGAATTGAGAGTTGAGGATTGAGGATTGAAGATACAGTATTGAGGATTGAAGATTGAGGATTGAGGATTGAGGATTGAGGATTGAGGACTGACTATGAGGGCTGAGGGTTGAGGATTGATGTTTGAGGACTGAGGACTGAGGGTTGAGGATTGAGAATTGAGGATTCAGGATTGAGGATTGAAGATTGAGGATTGAGGATTTAGGATTGAAGATTGAGGACTGGGTATTGAGGATTGAAGAATGAGGATTGAAGATTGAGGATAGAAGATTGAGGATTGAGGATTGAGGATTGAGGATTGAAGATTGAGTATTGAGGATTGAAGATTGAGGATTGGGGATTGAGGATTGAGGATTGACGATTGAAGATTCAGTATTGAGGATTGAAGATTGAGTATTGAGAATTGAGGATTGAGGATTGACTATGAGGGCTAAGGGTTGAGGATTGCGGTTTGAGGACTGAGGACTGGGGATTGAGGATTGAGAATTGAGGATTGAGGATTTAGGATTGAAGATTGAGGACTGGGTATTGAGGATTGAAGGATGAGGATTGAGGATTGAGGATAGAAGATTGAGGATTGAGGATTGAGTATTGAGGATTGAAGATTGAGTATTGAGGATTGAAGATTGAGGATTGGGGATTGAGGATTGAGGATTCAGGATTGAGGTTTGAGGACTGAGGATTGAGGGTTGAGGATTGAGGATTGAGGATTGACGCTTGAGGATTGATGGTTGAGGATGGAGGATTGAAGAGAGAGGACTGAGTGCTGAGGATTGAGTGTTGAGAATTGATGTTTGAGGATTGAGATTTGATTATTGAATATTGTGGATTGAGTATTGAACCATGAGAATTCAGGATATTCTATTGAGTATTGAGAATTGAGTATTGACGGTTGAGTATTAAGGATTGATGCTTGAGGGTTGTTTGTTGAATATTGAGGATTGAGGATTGAGGACTGAAGATTGAGGATTGAAGATTTAGTATTGACGATTGAAGACTGAGGATTGAGGATTGAGTGTTGAGGATTGAGGACGAGGTCTGACGGCTGAGGATTGAGGTTTGTGGATTGAGGATTGAGGATTGAGGATTGAGGATTGAGGATTGAGGATTGAAGATTGAATATTGATGATAGAAGATTGAGGATTGAGGACTGAGTATTGAGGATTGACGATTGAGGACTGAGTATTGAGGATTGAGAATTGAGGATTGAGGATTGATGATTGAAGATTCAGTATTGAGGATTGAAGATTGAGTATTGAGAATTGAGGATTGAGGATTGACTATGAGGGCTAAGGGTTGAGGATTGCGGTTTGAGGGCTGAGGACTGGGGATTGAGGATTGAGAATTGAGGATTGAGGATTTAGGATTGAAGATTGAGGACTGGGTATTCAGGATTGAAGAATGAGGATTGAGGATTGAGGATAGAAGATTGAGGATTGAGGATTGAGGATTGAAGATTGAGGATTGGGGACTGAGTGTTGAGGGTTGAGTGATGAGAATTGATGTTTGTGGATAGAGATTTGAAGATTGCAGATTGAGTATTGCGTATGGAAAGCTCTGAACTGAGGATATTCTATTGAGGATTGAGGATGGACAACTGATTGTTGAGGACTGAGGGCTGAAGATTGAGGTTTCAGGATTGAGGATTCAGGATTGTGGTTTGAGGACTGAGGATTGAGGTTTGAGGATTGAGGATTGAGGATGGAGGATTGAGGATTGAGGATTGAGGATTGAGGATTGAGGATTGAGGATTGAGGATTGAAGATTGAGTATTGAGGATTGAAGATTGATGATTGAGTGTTGAGGATTGAAGATTGAGGATTGAGGATTGAGGATTGAGGATTGAGGATTGAGGATTGAGGATTGAGGATTGAAGATTGAGGATTGAGGAATGAGGATTGAGGATTGAGGATTGAGGATTGAGGATTGAGGATTGAAGATTGAGTATTGAGGATTGAATATTGAGGATTGAGGATTGAAGGTTGAGGATTGGGGATTGAGGATTGAGGATCGAGGATTGAAGGTTGAGGATTGAGCATTGAGGATTGAAGATTGAGTATTGAGGATTGAAGATTGATGATTGAGTGTTGAGGATTGAAGATTGAGGATTGAGGATTGAGGATTGAGGATTGAGGATTGAGGATTGAAGATTGAGGATTGGGGATTGAAGATTGAGTATTGAGGATTCAAGATTGAGGATTGAGGATTGAGGATTGAGGATTGAGGATTGAGGATTGAGGATTGCGGATTGAGGATTGAAGATTGAGTATTGAGGATTGAATATTGAGGATTGTGGATTGAGGATTGAGGATTGAGGATTGAAAATTAAGGATTGGGGATTGAGGATTGACGATTGAGGATTGAGTATTGAGGATTAAGAATTGAGGATTGAGGATTGAGGATTGAAGGTTGAGGATTGGGGACTGAGAGCTGAGGGTTGAGTGATGAGAATTGATGTTTGTGGATAGAGATTTAAAGATTGCAGATTGAGTATTGAGTATTGAAAGCTGTGAATTGATGATATTCTATTGAAGATTGAGAATTGACAACTGATTGTTGAGGACTTAGGTCTGAAGATTGAGGATTCAGGATTGAGGATTCAGGATTGAGGTGATGAGGACTGAGGATTGAGGATTGGGTATTGCGCATTGAGCATTGAGGATTGAGGATTGAGGATTGAGGATTGAGGATTGAGGACTGAAGATTGAATATTGATGATTGAAGGTTGAGGATTGAGGATTGAGGATTGTGGATATAGGACGAGGACTGAGGGTTGAGTATTGATGTTTGAGGTCTGAGGATTGAGGATTGAGGATTGAGAATTGAGGATTGAGAATTAAGGATTCAAGATTGAGGATTGGGTATTGAGGATTGAAGAATGAGGAATGAGGATTGAGGATTGAGGATTGAGGATTGAAGATTGAGTATTGAGGATTGAAGATTGAGGATTGAGGAATGAGGATTGAGGATTGAGGATTGAGGATTGAGGATTGAGGATTGAAGATTGAGTATTGAGGATTGAATATTGAGGATTGTGGATTGAGGATTGAGGATTGAGGTTTGAGGACTGAGGACTGAGGATTGAGGATTGAGAATTGAGGATTCAGGATTGAGGATTGAAGATTGAGGGTTGGGTATTGAGGATTGAAGAATGAGGATTGAGGATTCAGGATTGAGGATTCAGGATTGAGGTTTGAGGACTGAGGATTGAGGATTGGGTATTGCGGATTGAGCATTGAGGATTGAGGATTGAGGATTGAAGATTGAGGATTGGGGATTGAAGATTGAGTATTGAGGATTCAAGATTGAGGATTGAGGATTGAGGATTGAGGATTGAGGATTGAGAGCTGAGGATTGAGGATTGAGGATTCAAGATTGAGGATTGGGTGTTGAGGATTGAAGAATGAGGATTGAGGATTGAGGATTGAGGATTGAGGATTGAAGATTGAGTATTGAGGATTGAAGATTGAGGATTGAGGAATTAGGATTGAGGATTGAGGATTGAGGATTGAGGATTGGGTATTGCGGATTGAGCATTGAGGATTGAGGATTGAGGATTGAGGACCGAGGATTGAGGACTGAAGATTGAATATTGATGATTGAAGATTGAGGATTGAGGATTGAGGGCTCTGGATTGAGGTCGAGGACTGAGGGTTGAGTATTGATGTTTGAGGTCTGAGGATTGAGGATTGAGGATTGAGAATTGAGGATTGAGGATTGAGGATTCAAGATTGAGGATTGGGTATTGAGGATTGAGGATTGAAGATTAAGGATTGGGGAATGAGGATTGACGATTGAGGATTGAGTATTGAGGATTAAGAATTGAGGATTGAGGATTGAGGATTGAAGATTCAGTATTGAGGATTGAAGATTGAGGATTGAGTATTGAGGATTGAGGATTGACTATGAGGGCTGAGGGTTGAGGATTGAGGTTTGAGGACTGAGGACTGAGGATTGACGATTGAGAATTGAGGATTCAGGATTAAGGATTGAAGATTGAGGATTGGGTATTGAGGATTGAAGAATGAGGATTGAGGATTCAGTATTGAGGATTGAGGATTGAAGATTGAGGATTGAGGATTGAGGATGGAGGATTGAAGATTGAGTATTGAGGATTGAAGATTGAGGATTGAGGATTGAGGATTGAGGATTGAGGATTGAAGATTAAGGATTGGGGATTGAGGATTGACGATTGAGGATTGAGTATTGAGGATTAAGAATTGAGAGTTGAGGATTGAGGATTGAAGATACAGTATTGAGGATTGAAGATTGAGGATTGAGGATTGAGGATTGAGGATTGACTATGAGGGCTGAGGGTTGAGGATTGAGGTTTGAGGACTGAGGACTGAGGATTGAGGATTGAGAATTGAGGATTCAGGATTGAGGATTGAAGATTGAGGGTTGGGTATTGAGGATTGAAGAATGAGGATTGAGGATTCAGGATTGAGGATTCAGGATTGAGGTTTGAGGACTGAGGATTGAGGATTGGGTATTGCGGATTGAGCATTGAGGATTGAGGATTGAGGATTGAAGATTGAGGATTGGGGATTGAAGATTGAGTATTGAGGATTCAAGATTGAGGATTGAGGATTGAGGATTGAGGATTGAGGATTGAGAGCTGAGGATTGAGGATTGAGGATTCAAGATTGAGGATTGGGTGTTGAGGATTGAAGAATGAGGATTGAGGATTGAGGATTGAGGATTGAGGATTGAAGATTGAGTATTGAGGATTGAAGATTGAGGATTGAGGAATTAGGATTGAGGATTGAGGATTGAGGATTGAGGATTGGGTATTGCGGATTGAGCATTGAGGATTGAGGATTGAGGATTGAGGACCGAGGATTGAGGACTGAAGATTGAATATTGATGATTGAAGATTGAGGATTGAGGATTGAGGGCTCTGGATTGAGGTCGAGGACTGAGGGTTGAGTATTGATGTTTGAGGTCTGAGGATTGAGGATTGAGGATTGAGAATTGAGGATTGAGGATTGAGGATTCAAGATTGAGGATTGGGTATTGAGGATTGAAGAATGAGGATTGAGGATTGAGGATTGAGGATTGAGGATTCAAGATTGAGGATTGGGTATTGAGCATTGAAGAATGAGGATTGAGGATTGAGGATTGAGGATTGAGGATTGAAGATTGAGTATTGAGGATTGAAGATTGAGGATTGAGGAATGAGGATTGAGGACTGAGGATTGAGGATTGAGGATTGAGTATTGAGGATTGAAGATTGAGGATTGAGGAATGAGGATTGAGGACTGAGGATTGAGGATTGAGGATTGAGGATTGAGGATTGAAGATTGAGTATTGAGGATTGAATATTGAGGATTGTGGATTGAGTATTGAGGATTGAGGATTGAAGATTAAGGATTGGGGAATGAGGATTGACGATTGAGGATTGAGTATTGAGGATTAAGAATTGAGGATTGAGGATTGAGGATTGAAGATTCAGTATTGAGGATTGAAGATTGAGGATTGAGTATTGAGGATTGAGGATTGACTATGAGGGCTGAGGGTTGAGGATTGAGGTTTGAGGACTGAGGACTGAGGATTGACGATTGAGAATTGAGGATTCAGGATTAAGGATTGAAGATTGAGGATTGGGTATTGAGGATTGAAGAATGAGGATTGAGGATTCAGTATTGAGGATTGAGGATTGAAGATTGAGGATTGAGGATTGAGGATGGAGGATTGAAGATTGAGTATTGAGGATTGAAGATTGAGGATTGAGGATTGAGGACTGAGGATTGAGGATTGTAGACTGAGGATTGGGGACTGAGTGTTGAGGGTTGAGTGATGAGTATTGATGTTTGTGGATAGAGATTTGAAGATTGCAGATTGAGTATTGCGTATGGAAAACTCCGAACTGAGGATATTCTATTGAGGATTGAGGATTGATCACTGATTGTTGAGGACAGGGCGCTGAAGATTGAGGATTCAGGATTGAGGATTCAGGATTGTGGTTTGAGGACTGAGGATTGAGGATTGAGGATTGATGATTGAGGATTGAGGATTGAGGATTGAAGATTGAGGATTGGGTATTGAGGATTGAACATTGAGGGTTGAGGATTGAGGATTGAGGATTGAGGATTGAGGATTGAAGATTGAATATTGATGATAGAAGATCGACGATTGAGGATTGAGGATTGAGGATTGACGATTGAGGACTGAGTATTGAGGATTGAGAATTGAGGATTGAGTATTGACGATTGAAGATTCATTATTGAGGATTGAAGATTGAGTATTGAGAATTGAGGATTGAGGATTGACTATGAGGGCTAAGGGTTGAGGATTGCGGTTTGAGGACTGAGGACTGGGGATTGAGGATTGAGAATTGAGGATTGAGGATTTAGGATTGAACATTGAGGACTGGGTATTGAGGATTGAAGAATGAGGATTGAGAATTGAGGATAGAAGATTGAGGATTGAGGATTGAGGATTGAGGATTGATGATTGAGTATTGAGGATTGAAGATTGAGGATTGGGGATTGAGGATTGAGGATTGAGGATTGAAGATTGAGAATTGGGGACTGAGTGTTGAGGGTTGAGTGATGAGAATTGATGTTTGTGGATAGAGATTTGAAGATTGCAGATTGAGTATTGCGTATGGAAATCTCTGAACTGAGGATATTCTATTGAGGATTGAGGATTGACAACTGATTGTTGAGGACTGAGGGCTGAAGATTGAGGTTTCAGGATTGAGGATTCAGGATTGTGGTTTGAGGACTGAGGATTGACGTTTGAGGATTGAGGATTGATGATTGAGGATTGAGGATTGAGAATTGAGGATTGAGGATTTAGGATTGAAGATTGAGGACTGGGTATTGAGGATTGAAGAATGAGGATTGAGGATTGAGGATAGAAGATTGAGGATTGTGGATTGAGGATTGAGGATTGAGGTTTGAGGACTGAGGACTGAGGATTGAGGATTGAGAATTGAGGATTCAGGATTGAGGATTGAAGATTGAGGGTTGGGTATTGAGGATTGAAGAATGAGGATTGAGGATTCAGGATTGAGGATTCAGGATTGAGGTTTGAGGACTGAGGATTGAGGATTGGGTATTGCGGATTGAGCATTGAGGATTGAGGATTGAGGATTGAAGATTGAGGATTGGGGATTGAAGATTGAGTATTGAGGATTCAAGATTGAGGATTGAGGATTGAGGATTGAGGATTGAGGATTGAGAGCTGAGGATTGAGGATTGAGGATTCAAGATTGAGGATTGGGTGTTGAGGATTGAAGAATGAGGATTGAGGATTGAGGATTGAGGATTGAGGATTGAAGATTGAGTATTGAGGATTGAAGATTGAGGATTGAGGAATTAGGATTGAGGATTGAGGATTGAGGATTGAGGATTGGGTATTGCGGATTGAGCATTGAGGATTGAGGATTGAGGATTGAGGACCGAGGATTGAGGACTGAAGATTGAATATTGATGATTGAAGATTGAGGATTGAGGATTGAGGGCTCTGGATTGAGGTCGAGGACTGAGGGTTGAGTATTGATGTTTGAGGTCTGAGGATTGAGGATTGAGGATTGAGAATTGAGGATTGAGGATTGAGGATTCAAGATTGAGGATTGGGTATTGAGGATTGAAGAATGAGGATTGAGGATTGAGGATTGAGGATTGAGGATTCAAGATTGAGGATTGGGTATTGAGCATTGAAGAATGAGGATTGAGGATTGAGGATTGAGGATTGAGGATTGAAGATTGAGTATTGAGGATTGAAGATTGAGGATTGAGGAATGAGGATTGAGGACTGAGGATTGAGGATTGAGGATTGAGTATTGAGGATTGAAGATTGAGGATTGAGGAATGAGGATTGAGGACTGAGGATTGAGGATTGAGGATTGAGGATTGAGGATTGAAGATTGAGTATTGAGGATTGAATATTGAGGATTGTGGATTGAGTATTGAGGATTGAGGATTGAAGATTAAGGATTGGGGAATGAGGATTGACGATTGAGGATTGAGTATTGAGGATTAAGAATTGAGGATTGAGGATTGAGGATTGAAGATTCAGTATTGAGGATTGAAGATTGAGGATTGAGTATTGAGGATTGAGGATTGACTATGAGGGCTGAGGGTTGAGGATTGAGGTTTGAGGACTGAGGACTGAGGATTGACGATTGAGAATTGAGGATTCAGGATTAAGGATTGAAGATTGAGGATTGGGTATTGAGGATTGAAGAATGAGGATTGAGGATTCAGTATTGAGGATTGAGGATTGAAGATTGAGGATTGAGGATTGAGGATGGAGGATTGAAGATTGAGTATTGAGGATTGAAGATTGAGGATTGAGGATTGAGGATTGAGGATTGAGGATTGAAGATTAAGGATTGGGGATTGAGGATTGACGATTGAGGATTGAGTATTGAGGATTAAGAATTGAGAGTTGAGGATTGAGGATTGAAGATACAGTATTGAGGATTGAAGATTGAGGATTGAGGATTGAGGATTGAGGATTGACTATGAGGGCTGAGGGTTGAGGATTGAGGTTTGAGGACTGAGGACTGAGGATTGAGGATTGAGAATTGAGGATTCAGGATTGAGGATTGAAGATTGAGGGTTGGGTATTGAGGATTGAAGAATGAGGATTGAGGATTCAGGATTGAGGATTCAGGATTGAGGTTTGAGGACTGAGGATTGAGGATTGGGTATTGCGGATTGAGCATTGAGGATTGAGGATTGAGGATTGAAGATTGAGGATTGGGGATTGAAGATTGAGTATTGAGGATTCAAGATTGAGGATTGAGGATTGAGGATTGAGGATTGAGGATTGAGAGCTGAGGATTGAGGATTGAGGATTCAAGATTGAGGATTGGGTGTTGAGGATTGAAGAATGAGGATTGAGGATTGAGGATTGAGGATTGAGGATTGAAGATTGAGTATTGAGGATTGAAGATTGAGGATTGAGGAATTAGGATTGAGGATTGAGGATTGAGGATTGAGGATTGGGTATTGCGGATTGAGCATTGAGGATTGAGGATTGAGGATTGAGGACCGAGGATTGAGGACTGAAGATTGAATATTGATGATTGAAGATTGAGGATTGAGGATTGAGGCTCTGGTTGAGGTCGAGGACTGAGGGTTGAGTATTGATGTTTGAGGTCTGAGGATTGAGGATTGAGGATTGAGAATTGAGGATTGAGGATTGAGGATTCAAGATTGAGGATTGGGTATTGAGGATTGAAGAATGAGGATTGAGGATTGAGGATTGAGGATTGAGATTCAAGATTGAGGATTGGGTATTGAGCATTGAAGAATGAGGATTGAGGATTGAGGATTGAGGATTGAGGATTGAAGATTGAGTATTGAGGATTGAAGATTGAGGATTGAGGAATGAGGATTGAGGACTGAGGATTGAGGATGAGGATTGAGTATTGAGGATTGAAGATTGAGGATTGAGGAATGAGGATTGAGGACTGAGGATTGAGGATTGAGGATTGAGGATTGAGGATTGAAGATTGAGTATTGAGGATTGAATTTGAGATTGTGGATTGAGTATTGAGGATTGAGGATTGAAGATTAAGGATTGGGGAATGAGGATTGGACGATTGAGGATTGAGTATTGAGGATTAAGAATTGAGGATTGAGGATTGAGGATTGAAGATTCAGTATTGAGGATTGAAGATTGAGGATTGAGTATTGAGGATTGAGGATTGACTATGAGGGCTGAGGGTTGAGGATTGAGGTTTGAGGACTGAGGACTGAGGATTGACGATTGAGAATTGAGGATTCAGGATTAAGGATTGAAGATTGAGGATTGGGTATTGAGGATTGAAGAATGAGGATTGAGGATTCAGTATTGAGGATTGAGGATTGAAGATTGAGGATTGAGGATTGAGGATGGAGGATTGAAGATTGAGTATTGAGGATTGAAGATTGAGGATTGAGGATTGAGGACTGAGGATTGAGGATTGTAGGACTGAGGATTGGGACTGAGTTG